>NC_072734.1:25933564-26050547 GCF_026930045.1 Uloborus diversus | reverse complement strand
TTATGCGACATACATACGCACATCCGCATATCCGCACACACCCCACTAAAAAGGATCTCAAAAAAAACTTTAAAAAAAAAGTTGAGAAAATCTGTAGGTATTTGGCCCACTTCATAAGCCTACATCTTAAGAAAATCTGCAGACTGAAGATCTCTAGATTTTCTGCAGAATGTTCTGAAGTTGAGAAAATCTGAAGGTATTTGGCCCACTTTTAAGCCTAAATCTTAAGAAAATCTACAGACTTAAGATCTGTAGATTTTCTGTAAAAAGCTCTGAAGAAAATCTTCAAATTTTTATTCTCAAGGTTTTCTTAGAATATATAGGCTTAAAGTGGGCCAAATAACTTGAGATTTTCTGAAGGTGGGCGTTTCTGAAGATTTTCTTTAAAAATTAATTTTTCAGAAATTTTATTTATTTATTTTGAGAAATACAGTAATTAAGAAATTCTTAGAACTCTTTCGGCTAAAACATAGTTCCAAATGATTTGAAACTCCCTAAAAATTGCATAATGATAATTTATTTAATCTAGATTTGATTAAATGCGTAGATCATCCAAATAAAAGCTTAAGAAGCATTTGAAATTTCAATCTACATACATGAGATGCTGTCATAACAAAAATTTCCTACCAGAAATAACTTTGAATGTAGTACTTAAAATTAGTTCAGAAGAATAAACCTAGAGTTTTTTTTTTTTTTTTTTTCATTGTGCTTGGCAAAAACAGATACCTTGAAATAAGATTTTTTAATTTAGACTAAAATGTGTTCACCGTACTGATGTAGGACAGCGTATGCAATGTGTTTTTAATTCATTGGTGTTATGAATAGGATACACTTTTTTTATATCTTGTAGATGGTACTAATTTTTTTAGGATAATGGTCATAAGTCAAGTATTTCAAATATAAATTGACAACAGAAATCCCTTCTACTTCAAGAACAGTTAGTTATACTGTGGAAAATTTTATTGTGAAAAGTATTTCATTGGCTATTTGAGAAGTGGTATGCACCTGAATATTTTTCCAATCAGAGTAGGAAGAATATAATTTAATGGGAAGATAGTAATAACCTTGAAATAATTTTATTTTTTTTTACATTATAATATATATTTGCTCCACTCTGATTTTGAAAATATATATACTGTCGGCCCTGCTTAATTGAATACTGTTAGTTCCAAGAAATATTATTTGATTAAGCGGGGAAATACTCTTTATCATACCAAATTGACAACATTTGTCTTAAAACGTAATAATAATGAATCAATAACTATATAATGGAAGTAATGTTTTTGGTAAAAATATATTGAAACAAGCTAAGTGAACAACAAAATAATAGGTATAATAATTTTAAATATATATTAGAAGGGCGCAAGGAAAAAAATGCAACTTACCACCTCATCTGTTGCATGCGAAAAATATAATTTAATATTTTTACATGAATAATTGTTCTTACGAAATTAATTTTTAAATTATTTTAAAAACTTCTTAGTAAAATATTGCGAAAGCTGATCAATATTGTTCGATTAAGCGAGGATCTTTGACAATTCCTCAGTGGGGAAGTATTCAGTTCCAAAAGGTTTTATTCATATTTGGGGTATTTGTTTATCCGTTACCCGTTTAAGCGGGGCTGGCAGTATATATAAGAATACACACAATATAAATTTTTTGTTCTGATATGAGATATTTAGCATCAACTCTACACTTCTGAGACTTAATTGTGCAACAATTTCTTTATTCCTAAACACATTTAAATATATATTACTGTGAAAGCTTTAAATAAGAGAATGTTGACTTTCACCGTCTCATGTGGACAGTTGCCAGATATTTCAAACTTTTAGTTTCATGTAGAGTGAAACTTTGGAAACTCGACTTACGGATAACTCTACTAACCTGGTAGCTCAACATGTATTTTCCTTATGGTTGGCTCAATGCTAATTTCAATGGGCTAAAATCTCTCTAACTTGACGCACATTTTCGGGAACCCCTATAAGTCAACATCCAATTGCTATTCTAGTCCACAATTTTTTCTTTCAACATTCTTTCATACTGACCTTTTCTCAGAACCTTATGCAGTGATTTCTTGGTCAGTCAATCCTTTTTTGGGAAGCTCTTTTAGAGAATTCCATTTTTATCCAGGGGAGTCAGCCACCACTCTGTGCTGTTAGTGCAATTCTAAAAGGCTAAGGTAAGATAAATGTCCTATAGAGAAAGGTGGCACCGTGACATGTTTTTCAAACAAGGGTGAGCAGGACTTTATCTTAAGACGTGGCTGACAAGAATCTGTTTTATGTCTTTAAAAAAAATAATAGCGAATTTATTATGTACTTTTTAAAATTAGAAAATTCATTTACTGGAATAAACTTTCATAATGTGAATGTTAAACATTTGTAAGTGATGAGGCTTCAGAGTAGAGGGAAAAAATGACCGGCCCTGACTCTGGGAATTTTAGATCCTTAGACTCCGACGCCACTAGCAGTGGCAGAGTTGCAGGTTTTGGGAGAAAATGACCGACTCAGACTCTTGAAGTTTTAAAACTTTGACTCCTTTGCCACAAAATATGTCAGTCATCGATTCCGCAGCCCTGGTAAGTGATACAGAAACTGTTTAGGAATTACAATTATGGAACCTCAGTAAGTTGACTTCCGCTTCAGTCGACATGTTTTCATGTTCCCTGGAGGTGTGAATTCAGACCTGACTGACAAGAATCTTTATTATCTCTTTTCAAAAATTATGGATTTATTATGTACTTTTCGAAATAAGAAAATTCATATACTGGAATTAGTTTCCATGATGTAAATGTTAAGCATTAGAAAGTGACAGGGCTGTGGTGTAGGGAGGGAAAATGACCGGCTCCGACTCTGGAAATTTCATACCCTTAGACTACGACTCCGCGAGCAGTGGCAGAGTTGCGGGCTTAGGCAGAAAATGACTGACGCTTGAAATTTTAAACCTTCGACTCCTGAATCTGACTCTTTTGTCCTAAAATCTGTCAGTCTCCGACTCTGCAGCCTTGGTAAGTAAAAGTGATACATAAACTCTTCAGGAATTAAAATTATGGAACTTCAGTAAGTTGATATCCGCTTGAATCAACATGTTTTTAATTTCCCTTGGGGTGACGAGTTATGAAGCTCCACTGTATATATATTCAGTGATGTTCCCATCAATTTTTCTGAGGTTATACTTCCAGTAATCCATTACCCACAATTGGTGTACATGATCATATACATAGTATACTATAATATGAAAATTTATGCAATTTGAGGGTATACTATGTGTCTAAAAAATGTTTGTGAGTATGCGGCATATATGAAGTATGGGAACACCACTGTATATATTTCAGTAGCGTCACTACAAAGAGCGATGTTTAATCATTCAAATTTTAGCGAAAATAGAGCACTATATTGCAGGGAGGGAGAGGTTATTTTGCATGTGTATATACTTCCTTTAATCATAAACCTAAATTTTATCAAATTTTTAGATCAGACAAAATAAACAATAATAATGTAGGGCAATCACATGTGTTTATGTATGCAGAGGCACTGAAAATCATGCAAGTGCAGGCTGCTACATTTAGAGTTTTGAAATCCATGACTTTAGTTGCAACTTTCCATGACTCATGAGTTACAATTTCGTAGAAAAACATGCATGTTTCACAAGAATACCGAAATTTAGTATTTTGTGAAAAATAAAATTTCAACCACATGAACTACAGTTAGCACATTAAATTAAAGTGAAATGTAATGAGCTGAACTACTATTGTAACTAAAAAACAGAAATAATAAATTTCATGAACATTTTCTGGTTTTCAACAAATCATACAAAAATTAGGTAGGAATTTTCATGAAAGCAAATTTATTATTTTTTCCTTGAAATATCTGATATGATACACAATAATCTCTCAATTACTAAAAATACTGATTTTACAAAACAAAGGAACCTGCTAAACTGGTTTTATTTACTGCATTTTTTTTTTTTGAAATTTATTTTTAAAAATATGTTCTTTTAAGAACAGAGAAAGACGCTAAGATTTAATTCATTTGAAAGCTAGCAGTTTTCTTTTTTAAATGCGTGACTATCAATAATTTACTAATTACTAAAATCAAGTTCAGAATCAACCAAATGAAATAAATAATCAGAATAAAATAAACAATTAAATTGACTTACCAACTTGATCAACAAAATTTTAGGAAAACCTACAAATATTTGAAACATTCTTCATGTTGTGTAAACTACATTTCCACACTTATGAATTATTTTAGATAAGAATTACCCAAGCTTCCCATTTTCTATCAACATTTTTACATGTTCTGAACGAGCAAGTGGTAATGGTGTATTTTGACCCTATAATGAATATGCATAGATATTACAGAGGCACATGTTGTGCGCACATACATTTGCTGTAGATATGTGCATTGCCTGTTAATTGTTAATTAATATCCATACTAAGTATTATCTTCAAAATAGGTAAATTAATGCAAAAAATTCCCCTTTTGCTGTCATGGATATATGATTGGAAAAAAAGCAAATGGGATTGTCATTTATTTTCATCTTTCAATTGCATATTGTTTTTCATTCTTGCAGATATTTTTGAATTTTCAGCGTGATGCTTGATGTGAATAAGTTCTTTTCTTACTGTAAGAATAAGTTCTTGGCTAATGTGAAATTTTTGAAAATCAACTCTTTTCGTGCTTTGAAAAAGAGTGCATAAATAAGATATTATGAAAGTAGAATCAGAATTAAAATTTTAACATTTTTTAGCAATATATTTTTACCTTTTAAAGCATAAAGTAGAAGCATTCGTATGTAAAAGAGATACAGTAGAGTCTCAGAACTGGATAACTTGGCAGACTCTCAGAAACACATTGAGTAAGGTGAAAATACTGTTGTTAAACCCCATTCCCGAATTCCTGGCATTTCCAAATTCGGCCACCGTTTACTCAACATTAGGGTAAGTTTTTTGACTCTGCTGCACACGGTACTTGCTGCAATTGTGTAAAATCTAGGAATGTAATGATTTCATAAGCACTGTGTGCATTTTAGGAGTACTAATATAAAATAATTATCCCCTCACACAAGCTGATTAGAAAATCTTGTTTTTTTTTCTTATTTTAAATGCATTTTAACGCATCAGACAAAACAAAGCTTTCGTAGAACTTTCCAACTTAAAAGGAGTTTATTCGAGATATAGAGAACTTTGTATTGAAAAAACTAAATTATTTTAGGACTGAGCGAAATCCTCGAGATAAAGAAATATTCGAGTTGTAAGGCTTCGTGTTATCGAGAGTCGACTGAATAGGACACCTTTGATCATGCCTGGATTTGTAACTTTTGGGCCCCTAACTGTCCACCAGAATATGCTATGCCACTAATGGCCACTACCGTTTTAGAGGCGTGCCCCCCCTTCCCCACATGACAGGTACGTTAATTCGGGCCTGCCTTTGAAGACATTACGGTAAGGAACGGGGGGGGGGAGTACACTATTACGTACGTTTTGAGGAATGGAAGTTAAAAATTTATCTGAGACGATCTTCCATGATGTTACAAGGCGGAGGTTTGCGAATTTATAAAAGGGTAAATATCTGAAATCAATCTATTCATCCTTCTTAATTCGCACCTGCCGAGAATACAAATTAAAAAATTTGGGGCAGTCTCGAAAAGTTTCACAACTGTCACAGAGGAAGAAAATAGATGCTACCTCGGCAATGGGAGCCAAGACAGAAAAAAAAATGATTTTAAGTAGAGACGTACCAAGTAGCACTTTGGCCGAGTAGCCGAGTACCGAGTACTCGGCCTTTCACTACTCGGCCGAGTACCCAGTTCCAATTGTGTTTTAAGAAATACCACTGACACACACATGACGAATTATGAACTGATTGGAATAGTAGTATAGACCTCCATGTCCAAATAAGTTTTTAAAACAAAATTCCAGCTGAAATTTAATTATGCATTTTTTAAAGTAAAAATAAAAAAATACATTAAAGGTAGGATTAATCAAGTTGGAATTAAAACCAAGCATATCAATCTATACTTCTAGTCCGGCAAACAAATAATTTTTTAAAGCAAATGAAACAACGTTAAAAGCACAAACGTGCAAGAGCACTGCAGACACGTCAGTGACGACTCGTCACTATGGGCCGAGCCCACCCGGATAAATTGTGCATAGTTAGATTATATAAAAATGTCTTTTTGTGTTTCAGTTTTAAATAAAATCAGGCATGAAACTGATTTTAAATTTCTAGCACTCTGCTAATCACTAATATAAGAAAAAAGTGTTCCTTTTCTGTTGACTAGCGACAGCGCTTTAAGAATGATCCTTCAGGCCATTTCAACAACGGTCCACAACTTAAAAAACCGCGAGCATTACGAAAACGGCAAGCGACGTCACCCCGAACGATGTGTATGGGCCGGCTCCCTTCCTCTCCTTCGAAAAATATCTTCATCCATTAGCAATAGTAGAAGCAGTGGGGGGAATGTGTCTCGTCTCGCGTTGCTTATACAATGTTTCAGTGAGGCAAAGGGCAGAAATTTCGGAGCCCACCCCACGGGGAAAGGAAAAGTTCTCGCATTGCTTTCTCTCTCTCACATTCTCTCTTTTGATTTAATCCATTTTTTCCTTTTCTTAAATCTTAAACGGCTGTTACTATCAGGTATTGGGGATTACAATATTTTGGGTTCCCACTCATTTCATTGCATGGGATACCTATTTTAATTTATTTATCTTTATGGAACTAAAAGCGCATTCTCGAAATTTCTGAATGGAGATTTTATTTTCGAAAAGGCGTTTGTCATTTTTTAAGTTTCAGTTTGAATTTAGGTTCAGTTGGTTTTCAGTGTCGGGATAGTATAATAAGACTATTTTTTTGAATTAAAAGCTGTTCCTAAAATAGTCTTCATTGAGTGTGATTTTTTCAATTTTCTTTCATGTAGATATTTGGTTAAAGTAATAAGTCTTAATCGTGTTGGGCTTATTTTCATGCCTCTACTACGCTAGAGTATTCTAGCACTGAGCAAACCTAAATTATTACTCAATTAAAATTAAAAGTAATTTAATTTTCTTATAAAAATAACGTATTGGTAATTAAGTAAACTGCGTGTTTCTAGAAAAATTAGTTACCAGTTTCGTAATTTGATATAAACGAAGCATTTTAAAGTGAAAGTTAGTGCTGCTGCATGATCCCAGTCACAATCTAATTTTTGCTATCCTGCATGGGGAAAAAGAGGGGGGGGGGGTCTCATTGGTCTTCATTGCCCTATTATTTGGCTTACTCACCTTAGTTCTCTTCATTTTATGTTTTCCTTTTTTTTTGTGAAAACTTTATACAATTGTCAGAGGCAACCCGAACTAAAACTTTTAGGAGGAGAGTGTCTAAGTTGTCAATTCACAAAATGAAACTCCGAACTTTACCAAATGATAAAAAATGAGCATGCACATACTTAAATATAATTAGAAGATACTCTAGGCCTAAACAGCTATATGGACTCCAAATTTGCCAAATAAAGAATATTTTGGGAGGCCGCAATGACTTCCATCGGGGTGCCCCTGATAACAGCGGGCCCACCCGCCAAATTAAGCCACGAGCCATCAAGACAAGTGTTTCTGTATTACAAGGAACATCTTTTTCAGTGCATAAAATGCGAGAATATGAATGTAAAAAAAAATCGGATATTTGTCGAATGTCTTTAAATTTGTAAGCTCACATTTTGTGCATTGAAAAAAGCATTCCTTTTAATGCCAAAACACGTGTTTGCAGTGTTCCTGCACATTCGTGCTTTTGACGTTGTTTTATTTTTTAAAAAAAGGTATTTTTATACTTCTTATAAATAATTTTGGAAATGGCAAAAATCCATTTAATAATATAAACATTTCATATTTACTGTACTTACCTTTTTTGTCCCCATTTTTAATAATTAAGTTTTATAAACTTTGGGGCATTAAAATATAAGATTTACTCCATTGAAGCATAACTGACTTCATTATTCTCAAAATTTGAATTTTACTTGTAAGTTTGAATTGTAAATGATTGCGGTATTTTATATACTTGCACTTTTTTATTAACTGTAAAATCCAGTTTGAACAATATTCAATTTTTTACAACTACTCGGTACTGGCCGAGCACCTCATCAAAATTTGGCCGAGTACCGAGTATTTGGCAAATTGTCCAAATAAGCCGAAGTACCGAGTTCTCAGTATGTCTCTAATTTAAGCTATTTTTTTATACTTATTGACAAAAAATAAAAGACGTATGCAATAGGTTTCTGGCAAGGGGGACCGACCTGATAATAAATGCTTCAGCTATGGTGTGTACGTCTGCCTTGCTACGCTTTCACTCATTCTCCGCTTTGTTCTTAATTTCGGGTTACTTATTAATTAGAAATTTTTTACTTACATTCAAGTTTTCATTTACATTTTTCACTATATAGTCAAGTAACATGCGTCTATCTTTCCATGCTTGTCTACTTGCACATTGCTCAATTTATTTTTAACTATACATATGATATTTGAGTGTTATTATGTGAAATTCGTTTTTCTTTAGGTTACTTCTATGCATTAAGTTACTCACAGTCAACTGTAGTTTCAATTTCGTGCAAATAACGCAATAAATAAAAATAATCATAATAAAAGTAAAAAGAAAAAACCCGAACATATCAAATAAAACGAACAATGTTTCAACTGCCAAAATACGCAATAAAAGCTGCACATGAACAAAAGTGTGATTTTCCCCCCCTCACATTAATATGAAAATTAAAGCACAGTAGGGACATCAAAGACTCAATTTGCATTAAACAAAAACAACGAAATAACGAAGCTGAAAATTAAGTATATATCTAAAGAATTAACTAGCAATTAAAGCACGTGTTTCACGTTAACAAGCCCAGCGATTTGGCGATATACGATAGTAAAGAAATCACATGACAACAAAAACCCTGTAGAAAAAAAAACCCCGTAGCTCAATTAATATGAGCAAAAGCAGTTTAAAGACAAAATAAAGCTTAAAATTATAATAATAGCGAAAAAAAATTGCATGAGCGAAAGCATGGAAGAGGCAAACACGTAAACAAATCGCCGGTCGCCGGTAAAGCTGCAAGCAAGTTCTCTTCACTTCAAGCCCGAAACTGATTAGTATGGAGCAAAAAAAATATGAAAAAAAGTGGTTCATAAATCATTAAATTTAAAAAATCTACAACGAATTAAAAAAGAAAAAAAAATGCAGCATTTTCGGACAAACTATCAGAATATGAACTAGTGTTGTATTAATTTTCATTGTCGTGAATTGCTTAGATTTTGCTGGACTCTAGATTTTGCAGTAGGACAGGAAAGTTATTGCGCAATCAAAAGTTAATTTCATTTATAGATTGGTTCTTTTATGTCAATCGTATCTTGTTTTTATGGATAAAAATGTAGAAATATGTGTTCAATTAGTATAATTTTAATTCAAAAAGTAAAAATCAAAATTATGATATCAGTTATAAAAAAATAATTTAAATAAATACTGGATAAAATAAATAAGTATTTGCAAATTTCTAGTTTCAATCTTCAAAAACATCAAAATTGCATTGTACTATCACAGATTATATACTTAAAACCTAAAGGACACCTATGTTCACAATAATTTCTTTAACATCGAAAAACTCCATTCGACATCAACATTTAATAAAAGAAAAAAAAGTGTAAAATTTCCCAAAGAGCTATTTTATGACTCAAAATTTAAATTTATATAACTTCGGATTTCTTACTTTTTTTTTGGAATCTCAACATTTCAGTCATTGTAAAAAAAAAAGTGTAAACATTCTGTTTCACAGATTTTCTGGCGAAACGCCCTGGAGGGTCTATCCCCCCCCCAGCGCAAAGGGGTGAAAACCCCTCATGTAAACTCCTGAGCATTAAGAGCCTGTTTCATATTTAGCAATGATCCGATGCAAACTGTGGATTAGTATTAAAAAAACTCCATGGGGGCGACCCCCCCCCGCCCCCCACATATGGGCGAAAATCCACCTATGCGAGTTCTTACTGATCAAAGGATTTCTGTGTCAAATTTGTGAAAGATCCGACGAAAACAGATATTGTACAAAGAAGACATCTCAATGAGGGGGGTCGCCCCCCCCTCATTAAGGGTCCCCCCCCTCCCGCACAAGTCGAGATTCCCCTTGCGTAAATTTCTGAGCATTGAACGATCTCTGTTCAAATTTAGCAAAGATCCGATGTAAACTGAATTTTTATAAGCCCCCCCCCCATGGGGGTCGACCCCCTACAGGGAGCAAAAACACCAATATGAGCTCCTCCTGATCAAAGGACCTTGGTGCCAAAATCCCTTTAGATCCGATGAATACTGAATTTGAATAAGAAAAACCTTTTTCAATGGGGGGGATAATCGACGCTCCCCCCCCCAACTATAGGAATGAGAGGAATCCCCCTCTGAATTCTTGAGCATCAAAGGACCTTCGCACAACATTTATAAAATGAATTTTCAAAAAAAAAAAAAAAAAACTTAAAATTTCAAAAAGAAAATCGCAAAAATCGTTGTTCGTTCGATGTTAATGGTATCTGCAGATTTTTTTCAGATTTTACTTTAGCGCCAAATTGTTTTTAAATTTGTGTAGAAATTCTTGAGACAAATTTAGTAAGCTGTGAATGACTCTAAAATGGTTCATAAAATTCTTGAGATATTTTTGAGGCAAAAAAAAAATCTTAAAAATATCTTCAGATTTCTGCAGAATTTCTCAAGAAAGCGGCACTTTCTAGAGAAAATTTTGAGATCCTTTTTAGTGGGGTTCATACAGACGTACATACAGACGTCACGAGAAACCTCGTTGTAATTAACTCGGGAATCGTCAAAATGGATATTTCACGTATCTATACGTTCTTAGGCATTTATCCACGAGTGGTAGAGTCAACAAAAAAAAAAAAAAAAAAAAAAAAAACTCATCATTCATTCGGAGGTGAGTAAAATGGAAATTAAAGTCGATTTTTGAGTGAAAATTTTTTCGTGAACACAATGCTTCCTTTTTTGTAAAAAGGAAGTAAAAACAACCGTAAAAGTTTTGTGTATTAATCTTATCTAGTTATCTTGTGTAATTTTTAGGTCAAATCAAATGATGCAGAAGGTAAGCATATAACATTAAATCCTCAGCTATTGAGACGGGGTGCTTACATCTCAGAAGAATTTAACAGTGAATTAAAGCGTCTTGTAATGTTCACATATATGGCTTTATGCGTACAGTTTTGTCACTTATGGTACTTTTCTGATATATTTATACATCTAGCGGTACCTGCACGTCTTTTCACGTAGCAGAAAATTAAAAGGTCAATTGGCTCGTCTGTATATTTACAAGTAATGGATGATGAATTTCTCGCCAATATGTTACGTTAATTTGCTCGTCCATTTCATGGTAATTGGCTTGTCCATGTAATGGTAATTTGCTCGTCCATGTTATGGTAATTTGCTCTTCCTTGTTATGGTAATTTATTTGTCCGTGTTAGGGTAATTCGCTCGGTAAAATGGGCTCAAAATTGGAAGAGAAAAAAAACAAAATCGAGTTTTCGAAAAATCGTTTCAAGGTGCATACCCCTTTGCTACGTCCTATACTCATTTTGTGCTAAATTTCATGAAAATTCAGCCAAATGGTCTGGGCGCTATTCGCGTAACAGACATCCAGAGATCCAGACACACAGACTTTCAGCTTTATTACTAGTAAAGATAAAGATTAAATAATACACTCCTATTTGTGAAAATTGCAACATCACGAAGGACTTACGCGAGTGAGCTAAAAATTGCAGGAAATGTAAAGTAGGGCATGATATGCAAAAGATTTGAATTGCAGAGTTATGGTCTGGGGTGCCATGTAGCAATTCATGGGCGATCACAATTGCTACGAATTGTGAGCAATTTGAACAGTACCCGATACATAAACGAAAATTTACCGCCTCAAGTTATTCCTTTCTTGCAAGAATTGCCAGGGGCTGTATTCTAGCAGGATAATGCCCGTCCACATGTCGTCAGAACTGTCAAATCCTACCTTGATTCGCAGAAGGTACAGCTTCTTCCTTGGCCTGCATATTCCCGGATATGTCACCGATTGAACATGTGTGGGATTTCTTTGGGCGGCGTCTCGCTCATGATCCTTGTCCTGTTGCTTCGATAGACGAACTTTGGTTGCGCATACAAACAATATGGAATACTCTTCCGCAGGCAGATATTAAAACTTTTTTTCACTCCATGCCGAGTCGTGTAGCAGCTCTTATTGCGGCGACACAAAATACTAATTTCTATCTCGTTTTATTGTTTTTTTCGTTTGAAAATGTAATCATTTATTCGTACCATTGCCACTCAACTGTGTATTAAATTTCATTCAACAATAATGCTTCCTTCATGCTGTTGCAATTTTCACAAACAGGAGTACACAAAAATTCACTGGAAGTGTTTCTACTTTATTTTTGGTGGGTGCAAGAAATTTAGTATTGGGATTGCATGACCTATTTCACCAATTGTGTTAAGAAAACTTACCCTACTGGGTAAGAGTTAAGTGCTTAAAAAGTTGTTCAAAAAAAAAAAGAAAGAAAAAAGAAAAACACCACTCCCTCCGAAACATTTCCAAATATTCACAAGCCGGTATTTTTCATTTTTCTTGAGAGAAAAAATACACAAAGAAAAACTATTTTAGACAAAAAAAAAGGCAACTCTCCGCTTAATAAAGCATTCCTGGTTTCTTTGTTATAGCCACTTCATGCTTAGTTGGTAAGAAAATCAGGATTTACAGCACGGACGCAAAGAGGATGACATCCTTGAACGACAAAGCATCAGCGAGCAGCTCTCGATTCCGACATTTCCCAGGGAGACTGGCATCAGCTCATAAATCGTGTGCACCTCCAAAGAAGTCAATCCTCTGACAGACGATGGGAGAGGGTGACCACGTGTCCCTGTCTACCATTTTTCTTCGAGGGATAAAGAAAAAACATGCTCCGCTGTTCGGACGCCCACATCGAACGAGGCACTCTCTGTTGATTCTCGTAAAAGCAGCCTTAAAAAACTTCCTGCCCAGCCGAGGGCAGTTTGGCGGGAAAATAAATGAATGAGATGGTCGTAAAAAGGGAGAGCACTTTCCAGGGAGTAGTGCTTTGACTAGATATAGTTCAATGAAAATATCTTTATATGTATCTGGCGCGAGGAATTTGCATCTGATTTCTACGGAATAGTTTCCCCAGAAATTTTTATTATCCTATAACCTAGAGAAGAGATGGGAGATATATTTTAATCTTTCATTAATATTAATTGCTATAGTAATAGGTCAACAGCGTTACCCATTTATTACGAAAAATGATCTGTAAGATATTTAAGAGTACATTTTACGGAAGCGATACTGTCAAGTGTTTCACTGCAACAAATTAAATGTTATTAATAATATTAAAAATTACTGAAATAATTGTTTAAAGTTTTAATGAAGCGCAATACTTAGTTAATCAAATAAAGAGCATTAATACGTTTAGGTTAAAACAAGTACTCATTAAACAAACCTTAAGTAACACATTAAGTAAAACATTTAGTTGGCAAATTAATTTGAACACTCAAAAAATTTTATCATTTAATGCATTAGTAATGAACTCTGTTTCAAAAATATTATGAGGCATACATCTTTCGCTTTGACAATGTCGCAGATATACTGAGGAAATGCATAGAAAGAACCAATAAAAAATGTTCTCAGATGTAAGTTTCTAGGAATACTATCTCGTCGAAACTTTTTGCAGTAAATCTCTCGTATCCCCCCAGCAGCGTAACCCAACCTTTTAATACCCTAATTTAATTTTATTGTCATGTTTTAGTTAGTTATTTCAAATAAGTTTAATACACTAGCTTAATGCCACATCATTTTCAGTCAAGACAAGTAATTCGCCGCATCTTTTCATTTTTCATTTTTTAAAACTTGTTTGTCACATATCATACTTTACTTTTATCATGCAAATTTATAAAAAGCATTAATGATGAATTAAGACGTTTGTTGATAAATGATTTTAATGGTATGACTGCTTTAAAACGTTAAAGAGAAACAAAACGAGTAGTATATTCGCACTGATATTTATTTTTTCCCAGTGGGGGAGACGGAAGGGGGGGGGGGGTTGAGGCTAGGAGACACATTGTTTTTCTTTAGCGTTTTATAAGGATTAATTTTTCAAATGGATTTTTTAAAAGATTTAAAACACTGCAAAAACAAATCAATATTTTTCGTGCATTTTTTATTACTTGGGTAATAACATTATTTTTGTACAACCTTGCAGTCAAAACAACATCGTTTATTCGATTAAGTTATGATTAAAAATTAATTATTAATGCTACTTCCCGAAAAAAGACAAATCAGCATGAGATTAATTCATTTGTATAACTGTTTCTAGCAAGGATTATTAATTTTCTAAGAGAACTCGGTTTAACTTCAACTCTTTATTTATAAACATAATTTTTAATTTTTCTCTTGAGTTAATCTAATGCTTAGTTCCCGCGTTACTTTGAGGAAATATTTTGGAGTTCTATCCCGAGAAGTAAACGTGTAATTTCATTTAATTACGACAGTTATTAATTTTTAATTATTATTACACATTAATTAATATTTATACATTGTTATAATCTATAATACAGTAGGGCAATTCATCAGCTTTCGGCAACTTTTTCAAATTTATTATAGTTAACTTTTAACCGTGTTTTAAAAGCTGAAAATATTTTAGTTTTCTCATAATTAATCATTATATTTTTTAATCTCAAGCTTTAAGGAATGTATTTGCTTTGCTGAAACTGATACCTTATACCATGCGAAGTGTCATAAAAGAAATACTTTACTTTTGAAGTTGTATTTTAACTCCTTTTGTCTTCAAATTTAGTTTTGAACTTAGTGACATTTTGTAAAATGGCGATTTTCCCCTCACACAAAAATTTAAATGAGGGAAACTTTCGAGATTTTTCTAAATTTTGAAGGAACATAGAACGGTTTTTCTGCTACTTGCTTTAAGAAATTCGAAATTGGTTTTTGATTTCGAAGCTTAAAAAAAATCAGAACAGTAGCATTTTCTTTGTGTTTTATGTGAAATTACGAAAATTCAAAGAACTCGATAAATGACTGAATGATGAAAAAGCAAGTATATCTAACATTCATTTCAATTTGTTTTTACAAATATACTGGCCAGATGTGAAATTTATAAAAAAAAAAAAAATTAGTGGATAAAATTTATATTTTAAGAAATAATAATAATAATAACTTCAACAAATGCACCATTTTTTTTTTTTTATTCTCTAAAAGTTCTTTCAAACTGGCTAAAAATTTGTGGCTCATTTTTTGCAGGGAAATCCAGTTGAAGACATTAATAGTACTTTCATTAATATATTTTAAGAAGTTCCAATCAAGCATCATCTTTAATAGGTCATGTGTACTACAGTGACGGATTTTATGTGGATTCACTAACTTAATAAGAAAATCTCTTGTCTGAAGAAATACTAACGCATAAAATCAATGTACAGAAAAACATTATCTAGCCACAATAGTTGTTATATGTGTAACAAAAAAAAAAAAAAAAAAAAAAAAATAGAAATTATTGTCATTGGATTTAGGACTGATTTCTAAACTCTTTTTCTTCAAACATATGCTCCTTTCACTGATGACTTGAGATAAATGTGAGGACAAGGAATTTATGTGTTCAATAGTTCATTGAGATAAAACGACGATTATTTCGTGTATCCAAAATATGTATAGGTACTTCATTAAGCTATTATTCAACATAACTTTCAAAATTGATAATTTTTACTGATGACACCAAAAAAAAAAAAAAAATCCTAATATTTGTGCTTGTAGCAGACAGAAGGAGAAAATATCTTGCTGTTATAACTGGATTATTGCATGTCGTCTGCAAATTTATTCTGACTAATAATAGTTTGATAGCTTCATAAATGCCATAATATGCACTTTTGCCATTAATAGTAGAAAGAAAAGTCATCTGCATTCCATTGAAAAGTAGATTCATTGTGTCAGTTGTTGTTTAAGTGGCAATTTTTATTCTGAAAAGAAAAGCTATAACTAAAATAGAGACGAGTTTCGCTACCAAAAGAATCCTTTTGTTTTAAAGAACGTCGCAGCAGGATGGTTGAAATTAATGGGTATATTTCGTCAATTATACTTATTCATGGATAAGACAAATTTCCTCAAACTCAAAGCTTAATCTCAAATGCTATTGTTGGGGAGAAATATTCAACTTCCGATTGCGCAATTATATTTAATTATGCATACTGGAATATAATATACTTCACAATAATTAAGGAAACATATTTCAACAAATATTTCATATACATACTTTTGAGAAAATGAAACACGAAAGAAATGGTTTAGTCTTGTTAAACTTATAATAAATAGCAGTAACTAATGAAATTTTACCTTAGTTCAAGTTACTCCAGTAACAAAAATGCGCTGATTCCAATGATTACAATTTAGTACTATATAAAAGACACTTCAATATGTTACTTAAACACGATTGAGTAAATTAAGGGCATTCCCTCATGTTCAAACAAACATCTAAAATAGAGGGAAAACTGAAACTCTTTCGTAATTTTTTTTGTTTTTAGCCTACTTTCCCAGTAAAATTCAGAAAAAGAAGAAAAAAGCATGAAAGAAGGCTTAATGCATCTTAAAAAGGTCGCGAAAAAAAAAAAAAATCAAAAATAAATAAGATAATTAAATAAATATCGAAAAATTAAAAATTGGAAAGTAGGGTATTGAGATGGGGAAAAATGTCGGTCGGTCTGTCTGTCGGTCCGTCGGTCTGTTGGTCTGTCGGTCTGTCTGTCTGTCCCCCCCCTAATAACTTTTGAATGAATAGTCCGATTCGAACAAACTTTTTTTTGTTCGAAAGATCTCGGCGAGGACACCTCATTCCCATATTTCACTTTTTGATTTGAACTATTTTTTGTTCAATTTTGAACAGTTCAAAGAAACTTAACATTAGCGCCTACGGGGAAACTGAAATTCAATGTAGATTCCGTACTTGAAGGCGGATTTGACTCAAACAAATTTTGTTGGAAATAGCTCTTGAAGCCAAACTCCAGACTCCGACTCCAAGAAGTTAGAGGCACCTGACTCCGACTCCTGTGCCCGACAATTAATCGGACTCCAACTCCCCGACTTCGACTCTGACTTCGTAGCTTTGGCAAAAATTTATACACAGAGGACAAATGACTGACTCCGATTCTTGGATATTCGTCTCCGACTCCTTTATCCCAAAATGAGATTGACTCCGACTCCGACTCCGCAGCTATGGTTTTCACTGTGAAATAATTATTGTTGATATGATTTGTTTTTATTTTCACGCTAAAGTTTTAATTTAGGTATTCAGTTTTCGGCGAATAAACTCGAAGTCATTTATGTTTCTACTTAACAATATGCGCAGACGATTTTTTTTTTTGACAATGAAAAGTATTTCTTAATTTGACATTTTGTTGTTTTTATTTATTTTGGTAAGTGCATTAATTCATTTAAAAAATTATTTTTGGCAACAGGGGAAAAAGAAACGATTTTTTTTTGATATGATGTATTTATTTTAATAAGCTTATTAATTTTAATTATTATTTTTTCGTTTTGAAAGCAGTTAAAGAATTTTTTTTGGGGGAAAAAATGTATTAGCTGCTTTATTTAAAAAGTGATGCGGCTTTTTTTTTTTTTTTTTTTTAACGCATCTAATTTTTTTAGATGTGTAAGGAATACTTAATTCCCAGAAATTAGCAAAAATATGTTTAAAACAATTTGCGATTTTAGCTATTTTTGAGAATATTGATCAGGTACTAGAAAGTAGTATGGGTATACGGGAAAGTGGGCTCGTATAGTTCTAGACGAAACTACTTGTTTTAAAGTACGATTTCTTCATCAAGGTATTAAAAAAATACTAAATTAAAGCAGATAGTTAGTTATAGATAGTTTTTCAATCTGAATCATTTTTATTGTTATGTTTTCATTAAAAGAGCTAGAAGAGTGATTTGAAATCTGAAGTAAACTGACAAGTTTTCAATCTTTGTTACTATCCCAGATTAAAAAAAACTCCCAATAAATTTGACCTTTCTCTTTCATAATAGAGATTTGTTTAAAGAATGTGAAAATGTTTATTTTTTAAGTTTATGTTTATATTTTACGGCGCTATTAAGTTACAAACTGGCTGCATTGAACTCTGAAAATTTAGGCTTAACGTAAGCATCAATTTCTTATTTCAATAATAAAGCAACAAACAGTTTTTTTAACTTTCATACTTTGTATTCCCTCATAGATATGCATGATTTACAAAAATAAAAATTTTCATTGAAATATGTGACGTCATCCACTGCTGACTTGCTTATTTCCCATGGAATCACCCAGTTAGTTCTTCCGAACGCCAGTAAACTGACGATCGAATCAGGTATCGATAGATTTGTAATTTTACCGTCTTCATGTTTGGCTATTTAACATAATCCTCCGATAATAATTCGCGGAGATATCAATTAAAAACTATATAGTAATTATGATACTTATGATACTTAGAATTTCGACATAAAATCCTTGTTTTTCGAAGGCTTTCCTCCATTCAAATTATTATTCAGTGCTTTATCTCAACTTTCTGTAACATTTTCATTAAAATTTGTAGCGTGATGAAAATCATTGAGACGAAAGATCTGTTGCCATTTTTTTTCTCGATTATGAACAAGTAAAATTCTGGCTTTTGTTTTAAAGGCTCTTCCTGTAATCGGGGGAACTAAAATGTTTCCTTTTTGGTTATTTTTCCGCAATCTGTCGCAAAATTTTACTGATTTTTTTTTTTTTTGATTTTCGTTACAGCTTGATTGTTGAACACGCATCACTTTACAAAACTTTTGTTTTTGAGGTTAACCGTGCAAAGTCGAGCGACGCAGCTAGTATTAGTAATAACAAGTTTGAATATGCTAAGGGTACCGTTGATCGTTGAAATGTGAAAAAAATCCTTCTGTATTGATTTTTAGATATTAAGGTAGATTTTTGGGTCGTTTAATAATGATATGAAAAATACCCATTTTTAAATCCATTTTACTTAATTAATCCCTACATGTAATGATATGACGTAGTTAGGTTTGTAAAATTTTATCTTTGTTAGTATGTGTAATTATTTTTCTGACATTTTCACAGTGAACTTTATATTTTTTGCTTTAGTATCATCTATGAAAGCTATTGTGCAAATTTTAAAGCGTAGGTTAGTTAGGTTTGTAAAATTTTATCTTTGTTAGTATGTGTAATTATTTTTCTGACATTTTCACAGTGAACTTTATATTTTTTGCTTTAGTATCATCTATGAAAGCTATTGTGCAAATTTTAAAGCACAGAAGATAACGTAGACTTTTTTCTTCGTTTTCCCTAGGTGCTGATTAAGGGCCATAGCCTGTTTGAAGACTTAGCTTTTGTACAATCTCCAGATATGGTATTCAGTCACTATTGAACTATGTATTACTATTGAAACGTAGTTTTCAAAGGCAGCAGAAATTTTGGAGCCCAATTTCTCACCAGATAGAGGTACTAGGGCTCTCACGGTGCAAAATTGTATGAGAAATTTAATTTATCCAAGAGGGCCTGAGAATAGTAGACGTTCAAGGGGTCTTGAAAATTCCACATAACTATGCGGCATAGGCACTGACGATTTACTGCGTGATAAGGTTAAATTAGTAATTAGTTTAGTTCGTAAGCAAAATAAAACCTAGCCAAAGCTGAAAGCCCAATTTTATTATCTATTTTTCTCAAAATTAGTTCTTTACTAAAAGTATTTGAAGTGTACACGAAATTTTACAATATGCATAATTTAGTTATATAGCTTTATTTTATATTTTGTTTTAAATATTTAATTTTTTTAACAAGACACTAAAGCAAAATTTAACTTCAAAGAATCACAACTCATACAGCACATCCTATATCTGCATGTATTATATCAGAAGGGGTATGTTTAATATTCGAATATCTAATATTCGATCGCTTAGATACGGCTATAAGTCCAAAAACAAATTAAATGCATGGACAGAAAAATACTTTGATGCTTCCAGGGAAACAAATATGTATGCAAATGCTTCGAGGTAAAACTTGTTTCCGAAAGAACATCCAAGAATAATAAAATACCATTACAGGCTATATAGACGTTATTAAAACCAAATTCATGAGTCTGGGCTCTGAAATTTCATGGATTCTTTAAAATTAGATATAATATGGAATTCTTTCATGATTTATATTTTTTGAGCAGACAGCGAGTGTCTTATTACACTTTTGAGAAACATGGGTATTATTTTTAAAAAAAAATTAATGGTTTTGTATGGGGTATATTAGTTTTAACTTTCAATGAGTTATTTTGGGATAATGGAGGACAAACGCAGGCTGGATTTTTTTAAAAGATTTTTGGAAATATAACATATTAGAGCACTGCAGGTAAAACTCTTCTTGTTTTATAAATCAAATATGTATTAAAATGAGAGTATTTGTAAAACCTAAAAAGTTAAAAAACTCAAACTTGGTTCATTTTTATGCATTTTAATAAAAATAACGTTAGTTCATAATATGTGTAAACATTTCAAAGTTGCAATTGTCTATCTTAGTAAAAGAAATATAATTTGTGTAGAAAGTTTTGTTCATTTTTATGCATTTTAATAAAAATAACGTTAGTTTATAATATGTGTAAACATTTCAAAGTTGCAATTGTCCATCTTAGTAAAAGAAATATAATTTGTGTAGAAAGTTGGAGGCATCGGTAGACGAAGGGGACAGCTTCACTTTTTGCAAACTTTCAGGAACCATAAAAATAAATAAGTAAATGAAAATTTAAAAAAAAAAAGTTTTATGCATATTTTAAAGATGATTTCTTTATACGTAGGGTAAAAGCACGAATACGGGAAATTTTTTGTTTTTGACACTTACAACTGCCATGATGAAGAAAAATAAATAAAATTAAACGAACAATAAAATCGAGGATTCTGTAATGGGGTTGTTTCCTTTAGTCAAAGTAATACTTTTAGTCACTGAAATTGATAGAATAAGCAAAAAAAAAAAAAAAAAAAAAATCATGGACCCAGAAATTTTTTTCATTTTCCCAACAGTTATATTTTAATTATTTTTTTAAAATGTCCGATTTTGCAAACAAGGCTTGGTCGTGATGATGTCACAAATGATGCTCTTTGGTGCATCTTTCCATCGAGTTTCCACGTTACAATAATCAAGAAGCGAATTAAAATTGCGCTCTACGTTTGCTATCAGCCATATCGTTGCTAATACACGTGAGTAAAGATGCGAATTAAATGTTTTGCACTGTGAATGGCAACACAGAATAGCATTTCATCATTTGTGATGTCATCGGCAAGAAATGTAAACAATGAAAGATCACCGATTTAAGTAATTTTTTAGAAATATTTAACTTAAACAAATTATTTAAAAAATGGGTTGATCCTATGTTTTTAAGCATGTTCTTTCAGAAAAAAAAACTTTTAAAATATTGGAAACGACCCCATTAGGATCATAATAGTGTTTATTTTCTCGCGGGGTGTTTTCTAAATGAATCCACACAAAGAAAAAATTAATTCGGATTGCTCTTAGAAATAAAAATTAGGTTTTCGATAATAACATTTATTTAGGTTAACAGCACCGAATAGGGGTAGCCGTTTCTTTTTATCCGTTACATCTGACGAGATTAAGAAATAAATAATAAAATTAAGCGAGTAATTAAATTCAGTACTCATGGAGTTGGAATTTATCGTTTTGAAAACTAAAAAATAAATAACTATGAATTTTAATTTTAAAAGGCATTCGGAAATGGTTTATTTTTATTAGATGCTTCTAATATGTGGCAAAACAGAAATAACATTAGCGAACATAATGATTGAAAACGGTTGAAATACAAGTATAATAAGTATTTAATAACCATGAAGAAAATAATATTTGTATTAATTTCGGCAGTATTCATGAAACTCTATCAAAGGCAATTGATCTTCTTAAAGAAAGGAAACTCTGTTCTTGAAAAGTATTTTCTAACCAAAAATAATTTAGCTGAAAAGAAATAAACGCGCAGGAAGGAGTATAATGGCTTACAAGGAAACTATTTTTTATTTATTATCCTTCTTTTTTCTTAGTTCTCGATTTTGTTTTTAAAATTAATTTTTTCTTTTAATTTTTTTCTTTTTGTTTATTACTTTTTGATGTTATTTCAATCAGAAATTGCAACTAAAGTAGTAGGATTCATTTAGCAGTGCGTTGCAGAGAAAAAATAAGTTAAAACTTCGCAATAAATTTCTCACTGTAGTATTCTGGTCGCAACCTTTAAGTATTTACAACCTTAAGATTCCGAATTAATTTTTATAATTAATATTTACCAAAACTATTCTAATTCTACAAAGCAGAGCTACCAAACTTTTTTTTGTCCAAATATCGCACCTCATAGTTAACCAAATATAGAATCTCGTTGGCAATAAGCAATACAAATTTATATTTTTTTCCAGATAACATGGTAAAGTAATAAAAACTACAAACTAAGAATTGTTATCATTACAACATGTTTGTTTTTTAAATACGCAACTTCCATCTGCTTTTTAAGAACCTCTGTTTTATTATTTGATTCAAAATTTGGAGCGATATTCTTCATATCAAAAGATGATCAATTTTTTCGGAATTTTCCTGAACATAGCGTTCAGTTACTTGCAACATTTAATTTTACAACGAGCCTGATAGATCAGCTTCATGGAACTCATACTTGTGGTCCGTGGGTTGGGCATCATTGCTAAAAAGCATAATGCGATTAAACTAAAAGCGTGGCTAAAGTAAAACTTTACAGACGTTGTCTGGTTTTCAGCCAAATTGTTCCAAAATCACACACAATAAAAGATACTTTACAAGAAAGTAACTAAACAAGAAACTAAACGTAATGTGTAATTTGCTAAGCAGCAAAAATATTTCTAATTTTAAGAGTTTAAAAATAACAGAAGAATAAATGATAAAACTGCTTAATGAAATGTTTTATATATTATTACGAGCCATGTTTCAAAATTTGAAATAAAAAAAGAATAAGTACAGATAGAGCAAAGCAATTTATTGCACAAAAATCAACCACTCTTTTGCTACTTTCCGACATTGCTCTCGTGATTTTCCAAGCATTTGTACTAAGCATACCAAGATTTTCCATGTATAGCGTGGTACAGGTTTTTGCATACCTATTTATAGAAAGTTGCCGCCTCTGTACTGTGGTCACCATGGGGTAACATGTTCTCTGAGCTCGTCATTGATGTTGTACTATGATATATGATGTTGTACTGCAAGGAAAGACTATAGATACTGAAATAAAAGTTGCAACGAGCATGGTGGGGGCAGTCCGGACAATGTTCAAAAAAGTCCCAGCCAAAGCCCTTTAAGAGTCTTCATGGTTGACTACACAGGCACCAATTTTTTACGAGTATGTAGACAAAATCCTGTACCTTGTATGACAAATGCTTGGAAAATCCCGGGAGCAACGTCAAAAAATAGCAAAAGTCTGGAAGATTTTTGTACAAAATATTTCTTTGCTCTGTCTGTACTTGTGTGTTTCTTTTTTTTTTAAACAGTATTCTATTTAATTCAAAATCATGCCTCGTATTTAGTTTTTGTAACTTCTACGTTTTCTTTACAGGCACTGTGGTTTTTCTGGAGAAAATAACTATAGTTCTTTTAGATTGTGATGAATGCGTAACTTAATTGGCTTGGGAACCTAGATGCGGTTCTTCATGAGAATTTTTTCTGATGAACATTTAGAAGACTTATTCGTAAAGATATCGTACATTTATAGGTACCGGTGTGATAGCTTGGATGTGAAATAAAAAGATAAGTGTTAATATTAGCTAACTCTTATGGCTTTATGTATTGACTTTGTAATCGTAGAAACATAAAAAAAAAAAAAAAAACAACAACAACAAAAAAAAAAAAAACACTATGTTAAAGAAGGCCACATTATTCAAGATTTTTGCTGATAGGTTGAATAAAGTAGAATAGGAGTAAAAGGGCTTTGATAAGTGTGATGAGTTTTGCCTCAAAGAAAGCGAAGTTCCTCGGAGGTAAAATTTTTTACGAGCATTACTTTTTTAAAATATTTCAATCACAAATTAATTGGATCAAATTACTTCATATTACAATTTCCTATCTACAAATTTTAGTCCAATGCATTTTACTTGAAATAATTTAAGTTTATAAGTTTGAATGCATAATCTTTTGACAGTAGATAACTGATTACTGGTTCAGTTCTTAAGAGTTACATATTTTAATTGTCCATGGCAATGCATTGTTGGCAATACAATGAATCATTGCAATACTGAATTTCAGCATTTAAGTCTGTTGCTGAAAAAGATAGCGGCCGAGTTAAACACACTCCTGATTCCGAAAAGTTATATAAATGTGAGGCAAAGGGTATGTGTTACAGCAAATTTTATTTGTGTAACTTTCAGAAAAATTGTAGGCATTACAAAAGGTTTCACTATCAACTGAATCAACTTTATTTTTTCTCCCATTACACAGTGACTTGTTCCGTTGCGTGATCCATATGTTTCTGTTTCAAATTAGAAAATTTTCATTAATATAAGAAATGTGCAATAACCAAGAACTGCTCACCCTAGCCGTTAGTCGTCCCCAGCGAATTCTACTGGGGAAGCCCCTTTATTTTTAAAGACATTCGTTACACCAAGAGGGTATTAATCAAACGTTTTCAACTATAATATATGTAACGAAAATCTGCGTGTCAAGGATAAATAACTCTTTCACTTTTCACCCTTTTCCCTTTCTAGTTTTCTTGACGGCACTATGAAGTTTCTATAATTTATTGTTATTTATAGTTTTTATTGATCACCTGTTATAAATATTTGTAAGTTACGCATTGATTTTTTGATTTGAGAATGTGGTCTATCGATGGAAACTGGATGGTCCATCCATAGCAACCGGTAACCATGAATGGATCACATGCTAAATTATATATTTTTAATTTTCATTCTTTACTGTGTATATTTATCATGAAAGTATTATTAAAAGAGAAATATACCGAGAAATTGTTCCTATAATTAACGTGAAATTTGAATTGGATTTCTTTTCTAAAAAAAAATCGAAAACTGTTATGTGGTTCATTGACAGCAACCTTCCCCTATAAACATAAAGCCGTTTTATTGGATCCAATGTCATTATACCTGGGAAATAAAGACAATAGATAGCATCCAACGATCCAACAAGTATGACACACAACTCAACTTAATGTATTTTCAGGAATGTAAATAACATCTAGCAAATTCGTTGCGCTCCCTAATGTTTTATCTGCTCAGCTTTATATTGCCTTTACTTAGTCATAAACTATTGTGAACTGGGAAAATGAGGCTCAAATTAATGAGCAAAATCTCCGTTTCTAGTTATGCAAATTTGAGCTTAGAAGTGTAAGATAAAAAGCTAATATAATCCAATCCAAGAAGGGCAGATGACGGCCTTTTTCCTCCAATGGCTATAATAATGGATGTAACTGTTGATTGAACATGTTAATAGAATAGTCTTATGTTCATAAGTTACAGCATTAGTTTGACCTCCTATAAATACTTGATTATGATCTATTAGGCTTGACCTTCTAAAAATGTTGAATCTTTTAATTGACAAATAAAATATAAAAATTGCTTTTTAATTCTAAATACTATTTCTATAATTTTGGTTCGCACTTAAAAGTATTCATTAAAATAAGCATATGATTTTTTGATTAAAACTTTCAAAAATGTAAGCTGATGATAATATCGTTACGTTTATGCTAGTACTAAAGCAGTCAATAAAATTAAAATTAAAAATTGAGAAGAGAAGAAATATAGGTAGTACATTTAAGGTTATTCGTACACAGCTGTATACCGCCTATTCCTACTCTCAAATTTTTAATTTTAATTTTATTGGTTGATTTAGAATTAACATAAACGTAAGGATATTAAGATCAACTTCAATTTTTGAGTGTTGCAATCATGAAATCGGATACTTATTTTATTTGATACTTTTTAGTGTGAACCAAGTTAATGGAAATTGTTTTTGGAATAATAAATAGTTTTTATATCGTATTTTAAATTTTTTACGTTTTAAAATTTCTTTAAGATATGAATTTTCGAAATTTAAAACATTTTTACTGGTTTCCTGTCTCTCTTTGGGAAAAAACAATATTGACTTTCAATATTAAATGTATTGCACATAAAGAGAAACTATCTTATATTTACCTTTTTTTTTTCAATGTTTCTGATTTGTATACTCAAAATTTAAAAACACTTTTGAACAAGTGTAGTGAAAAAAAAAGCTTTTAAAAACTCCAATAAATATATGCTTGCTTAATTTCAGCCTTGAAATTAATTTGTTCAATTTATTAATCATTCATTATTTTGGGGCAGCAATTAAAACACAGCGGTATGATAACTATTACATTTCATAGGCTTTGGCAACAATAAAAAAACGGAAGCAAAATACATAGATTATAACGGAAAAAGTAAACTGCGAAATAGTCTCTAAAAAATATTATTAAAAAAAAAAACCGCTTGGCTTTTCTATTTTATTAAGCTTGAAAAAATCTAGCAAAGATTAACGCTGCGTTTTGGTTCATAAAGGAATAAAAACGTCGATGGGACAGTCTTTTGCAATGTTTTTTTCCCCTCATACGACTGCGTTCACTTTTATGAGTCATTCCGCAAACAAGAGCGATATTAATATAGTCAGACAATATCAACACCAAGCGAGAGTACCTAAAAATTGATGAAATATTTCCTTAATGGAAAAGGTGACCTTGAAAGAATATTTATCTGATGCTAGTTGATGTTTGACCTCCTATTCTTTCTTTGCATTTTTAAACTACTATTCTATTCCTTTATGAGAAAAGTGTTTTTAAGCCTCAGGAAGAATATTTGTTTTCTTTTTGATTATCAAGAGTTCTTGGTTCAATCGTTCCGTTCATTAAATACATTTCAGAGACATAACCCCCCCCCCCATATCACTGAGTTTGATTGATTAAAATGATTTGCATTATAAAAGAGTAATTCTGAACTACAGTAGATAATAGTTTATTTGCCCCTGTTTATCTGGATAAATTTCGTAAGATTAAAAAAAAAAAAATGTTTATTTGCTTTAAGAAAATTCTAAATTATCGTAGCAAGAACTTAACTATAACTGCTCTAAATATTTCCTTTTAATAACTCCTGCATAGGAGGAGCAGTGAATACAATACTGCTAGTTGGTACTACTGCAGTACCAATTAGCAGTATTGTACGAGGTCGTACAATACTGCCGTGTTTAGGTAAAGGACAGTAACAGCAAATTTTTCATTTTTCATTGTTTTACATTTTTAAAATCAATTGTACTTTAGCTTAATTTTAAAAACTTGATAATTGGGTTTCCGCTGAAAAAGAAGCGCGAAAGAAATTTCAAATTCAAACATTTTCCTATTTTCAGTATTCTATCCAAAACGTGTTTCTTCAAATGTCTCGAAAACACATTTTTGCAGATACTTCCGTTTACCTGCTCACGGCAAAATAAATTATGGTAATCTAACGAACAGTATGGCGTATTTGGAGCGTCAGTTCGACACCATTGCAGTTGAATTATAAATGACTAGGGGCCCGTCCCGTACTTGTTCGGGTTTAAAAATTACCCGTCTTAAATAAATATTATACAGATTTTTTTTGGCTCTAAAATATCATGGTATACATACGCTTTTTGTTTCGTTTTTATGAAGTTTTGAAAGAATTTGATTCACTTAATTGTCTAATCAAGAGAGACCTACCTTTACTTTCCCGTGAACAGTATAATCTTCCTATATATAACGTTGTACGTTTGACCTTCAGCTTTGATGATGGTGATAGCATAAGAAATTTTCATTGGAAATTGCAATTATAAATATTAGAAATGGATATGTGCAAGGGCCATGGGAGATTTCAAGAAATATTCCTGACTGACCTGCTGCTGGTCTAGTAAGAATAATACGGTAAATCATATTAGTCCATATTCATTTTACTTGGGGTCTAGTTCCATTGCATACATAAGACAAATTAAAGTTTAGCAACTAGATTATTGGAAGGCCGCCTTTAATTTTAATAGAATGAATATTGGCTGTTAAAAGTATTCTTAAGATTCAGAGATCGTACAGAGTTCCTAAAAGGCGACGACTTTAAACAGGCTTAAAGTATATTTGCAAGCGTTTATCAAGGGGTACCACAGGAATAGTTTGCTAGAGGAAAGGCATAATTATGTTCAAATATATTTTCAGATGTTTACATAATTATAATTGCCAGGAATGTTAAAAAGAAAGTTAAAACGAATAAGAGAAACCAACAAGATCATATTTAGTCAAGTTTATCGTAAATTCAAACCAAAGAGTTGATAAAAAGTATACACAAACCACTCCTGTTCAAGAGAAAATGATGTTAATATTGGAAAAGTATCGTCTCTCAGGAAAGAAATTTCAACTACACTGCAAATAATCGGTACACATTTGAAACTCTTAAGTGTTCCAGTTGCCTGAATATGTGCTAAAATGTATTTCGAATGTGTAATGTACAAAGAAATGAAGCTGAAATGTTTTACTAATCCGTTCCGTTATAAAGAAAACGTTCCAAAAGTTCACCGAACGTGTTTTGGCTGGGAATCTCTATTCAGCCGAAGCTTGGGAATACAGTTGAGAACACATCGCGCGCAGATTTAAGAATGCTTGTGAAATCACTGCTTTCTTAGCTACGCCATGTTTGTAAACAATCTGGATCTGCCGTAATCATTTTCGTGATATTTTTGAATGCTCAAAAGGTACGCCACTTTCCTTTTTTATGTTCTTTACAGATAATTTTTGTATTTGTACATTTACTGAGCTTCATACTTTTGTTTTAAATAAACTAATAATTTACCATACCGCTTAAGTTTTGAAATAAAATGAAGTCCTGTGTTTTAAAACTGTGTGGTTACGTTAAGACTAACGTGTTACGATTCTAATTTTGAAACTTGACGATTGATTTAGGGCTCCTGTACTTATTTTTCGATTTAGAATTTTTTAAGAGCATCGAAATTAGCGGTTTAAACCAGGGCTCCTAAACTACGGGTTATGACCCAAAAACATTTCTAATGAAGGTCGAAAGGCATTTCTTACGCTGTTCAATTTCAATCCTTAAAAAAAGGATCTCTTTCATCTAAATGCTTTTTATAAGTTCTGTCATCTACTTTTTGTTTTTACAAATAGTTCAGGTGATTTTATTTTTATGGTTAGCAATTTTTTGATACGTTAGTATTTTTGCTTGTAAACATCCCATAAGATCGATCATCTTGTGCACAACTTTTTGGTTTAACAAACCGAAAAAAAATGAATCGCTGGAGGTTCTGCGGCTTAGATTAGGTTAAACTTGAATATGATCAAAATCTACCACAATAGTATGAATGAGATTCGAACCTAGGTCCAGAGATCAAGATTCTTCTAAGTAATGATGCTTGACAAAAGATATTGTCTAATGTTTCATATCAATCAATTTTATCTTGAATTTTGAGGATAAAATATTGCGTCTCATTTAGCATCTTATTTATGGATAATTAATTTTATTATCTGTTGCAGTTAAAAAGTCATGAAATTTGAGTTTCATGATCGATGTTTTGCAGAAATGCCAAGCAAAGTATTGTTCGAATGAATAATCTGAGTTCAAAACATTAACTAAAAATTTTTATTAAGTATCTTAGTCAAATTTTTGAAATCATTAAATGAATTAGAGCAAACAGGAAGCCTTATATAAATGTGTGTTTTGAGTACGTACAATACATGTATGGGGTATGGGGGTATGGTATCGGGTGTCGTGTTCTTAAAAATGGGGTCATGACACAAAAATAATTAAAACCGCTAGTTCAGAAAAAAATGCTTAATAGTTTTTTCTTTAATCCCACTTTTTAATTTGTCGTGTGATAAAAAACATGTGAATAAAAAATTTCACCCTTTTTTTTTTGAAAAAAAAAAACCTTTAGTTCTTTGTAAAACAGGTACAACCTGATAACGTAAACACAAAACATTTTTTTTTTTGAACCATGAAAAGTTCTATGAAAGACTTAGCAAAAATTGTTGGATAACTAAACGTGATGTCTGTTGCAGTGTAAAAACTATTTCAATTGTAATTTAGTTGTAATATGTTCTATCACATTGAGAGATAGATTAAGGGTGACCACAGACTGAGGAAGCAGAAAATATCAGATTTTTTTCTGAGAAAAATGCCGAATTCAATATTAGTAACGCAAGTTTAAGCCATTTTTACTGTTCTGGAAAGGGCGTAGGGAGCTCTCCCTCGGAGATTTATCTAGTCTAAAATATGTTTAAGCTGTCTTTGATTATGTAAAGATGGGGAAAAGTATGAAGGGGGGGGGGAAGGATACCTCTAGGAAAAAATGTAAGAATGCAGTTTTAAAACTGTACATTTAGGGCATTTTTAAGGAACTTTGGGTTTTATGTTCCGATGTTCATTTCAGCTGAAAATATTTTGAAGCTAAAGTGTTAAAAACATTTTTGTAAGGTAACTTGAGGAATAAGGGTATTATTAACCACAATATTTTGAAAATGTTTTTTTTTTTAATTTAATTTTATTTTATTTTAAGTATAGTTCAAAGCTATCTTTGGTGATGTTAGAGGAAGGAAACTCTGGTTGGGGGGGGGGGGTTGGTCTCAGGAAAATTGTAAAAACTGATGCGTTTAAAACATTTTAGCTATCTTTGATGATGTAAAGAGAAAAGGGGGAAGACAGGTATATAGGGGCTTTTTTCAGAAAAATTATTATTATAGAAAAAATAGTAGGGGAATGTGGGGTAAAGTGAAATTGCTAAGCTGGCTAGATTTTTTTTAAATGAACAAATTGGAATTTTTTTTTGAAAATTACACTTTACAAAGAAAGAACATTAAAAAAAAGTGGAAATTTTTCCCTTTATTTTTTCCATAGAAAGAGAGAAAAATAAAATATTTTTCTGAATGAAAAATGTTCTATTCACTCATAAAAAATGTATTTCTTCAAATGAATGATTAAAAGAAGTGTAGAATGAATAATAAAAAGGTAATGAAACAATGAACGAATACTTAAATAAATGAAATACTTAATACATGAAGAAAAATAAATGACCGTATAAAATAGTGAATGAATAAGAAAATGGGTGAAGGCATGAATAAATAAGTTAATTAATGAATGAAGAAATGTAAATAAATTAATAAATGAATCCGTAAGTGATTTTGTAAACAACACTGCGCGGCAAAAAAAAAAAAAAAAAAAAAACCCTTCAAAATGCTTCTGACATTTTGGAAGCTGATTCTTATGTAGAATGACCCCCTGAATCCGAATATGACCTCCGTTCCCCCCCTATACGTACCAATTTTTTTTTAAAGGACCCCCAAGTTTTTTTCAATTTTCTTTAATTTTAGAGCAGTTATTTTTTTTTTTTTTTTGAAGTCGAAAGGAGCTTTATATTAACTGCTAAGATTGTTTTGGTGGGCAAGAGAGGTTCAAAGTTCAAGATTATGGACACCGATCGTAAAAAGTGGGACTTGGGGGGGGGGGGGGGAGTATAACCTCTCAAAATAAAAGAAAAATCACGAAAAACGATCTTTTTATTCTGATTTTTTAAAAAAGATGTTTGTTTAAAATTTTTTTGGAGCAGAATGAGAGTATAAGACTAAGCTTCTATGACTCCTATGTCCAAAAAAATTTTCGCGACATAAAAAAAAAATTCATTTGAATGTCGCACGTTGCATACGAGTTGAATCGCATGTCTTCATTCAAAAAGGCATTCCTCTGGCTAATTTCTATGTAAAATGACCCCTATGACCCCTTGTTTCCAAATACTACCATCTTTCTCCAAATCACGCCCCCTTTTTAGAACCTACACCCCTCCTCTCCCCCGCCATTTTTTGATTTTTTAAGGGGGGAAATAGCATTACAGTAACCGTAAACATAATTCTGAATGATTAGATATGTGCAAAGCTCAAAATCTTACGCATATGTAGCAAAAAGGAAAACAGAGGGTGGGGGCACCCCTCCAAACACACTGTGCAGAAAAAATTACTCTCAAATGCTTCTGAGGCTAATCTGCCTGATTCTTCTGCAAATTATCCTCCTAAATGTACCGTTTTTTGTAAAACTCCCCCCTTTTTATTTGGGGGGGGGGGGCAAGTTTTTTTTTTGCTATATATGCACAAGATTTAGAACTTTGCACATCTCTAGTCATTCTGAATAATGTTAACGGTTACTGTAATGCTCATTTTCCCCTCAAAATTCACAACAATAAATGGCTCTGAATAAGGGAAGGGGGGAGGTTCTAAAAAGGGGGCGTGATGGGGGGAAAGATGGTCGTATTTGGAAACATGGAGTCATTTTATATAAGAATCAGCCAGAAGAATATCTATTTGAATGAAGACCTGCGATTCAACTCGTATACAACGTGCGACATTCATAAGACAGGTTTTTTTAAAATAATCTTTACATCGCGAAAATTTTTTTGGACATATAAGTCATAGAAGAGAGTCTCATACTCTCATTCTACACCGAAATGTTTTTTATACAAACATCTTTTTTAAAAAAGCAGAATAAAAAGATTGTTTTTCGTAATTTTTGTAATATTTGGGGGGGGGGGGGGGGTATACACTCCAAGGTCCCCCCTTTTTTGCGATGGGTGTCCATGATCTTGAACTTTGAACCTCTCTTGCTCACCAAAACTATGTTAGCAGTTAATATAAAGCTCCTTTCCCCTCAAAGAAAAAAAAAAAAAAAAACTCTAAAACTAAGGAAAATTGAAAAAAACTTGGCTGGGGGGGGGGGGGCTTTAAAAAATGGTACGTATAGGGAGAAAACGGAGGTCATATTCGGATTCAGGGGGTCATTCAACATAAGAATCAGCCAACAAAATATCAAAAACATTTTGAAGGGTTTTTTTATTTTTTATTTTGCCGAACAGTGTAATTGAGTGAGTAAACGAAATAAACTATTTCACTTTGTCCCATTCACCTTGAAAATATTAGAAATACAAGTAAATTAACTGAAAAAAGTTAAAAATACCGCATTAAATATTAGAAGGTCTCAATTAATATTTAAAATGTTAGTAACAATAATTTTATCATTTTATTCTTACAAAAATAATTTTTGACTTACATCAAAATATTACAATATGAATGTCCTTTTTTGAAAATTGCCATTATTATCTTTAATTTTAAGCTAAAGATGCATTTTTTTCCTGACTGGAATAGAGTATATGTGCTACTATATAGTTAAAATATTACGAGATTGTTGGCAGTAAAAGAAATTTTTTCACCATTGCACTTTGCCCCACATTCCCCTACACTGTAAAAAATCTCGGAAAACTCTCTGAATATACAAAAAAGTTTTCCGTAATACACAGATTCGTACGCCCTCCGCAGTTTTCTGCTATAATCAAAAACGTTTCCCGTTTAGCAAGAAAGTAAGAGTCGACGCAAGCGCAGCTCACACGGCAATTTTATAGTCCAGCAGTAAATCTAAACTGAAACTTTCGAAAGCACGCAATGAAAACAAGTGCTGACTCATGTATGCGAAGTAACACTCATCAAGGGGATTAGTAGAAGTTTTGTTCCTCGCATGAATTCACTGAAGATAATTTTAAAGTCTTATATTTTCTTGCATATGTATCGTCATGAGATTGAATTTGAAGCTATGTCACTTATTTTTAAGTACGAAGTGCAAATTCTCGACGCATGCTCGCGGAAGGAATACAAACTGAAATTAAAAACCAAATAACTGCCGAGAGGACGCCATCTAAATTCATTGCGTCGCATAACTTGTGTAGGTAATTTACTTTTTTCTTGGATACTTTTCTTCTTTCTATACCAAATGGGTAATTTTTGTTGGCAGAATTTTATTCTGTCATAAAAATCACCTTTTTGGTGACCAAAGCCTGCAAAAGACCACCACCGACGAATAGGTAAGTCGCTTTGCAACTCTATTACTTTAAAGAGATTTAGTTCATATAAATCTCGTTAAAAAACACATTTTCTTCAGTATCATTTTTTCGTTGTGAACTATTGCAATTTGAAAATATTTTACATTACATAGAACACATATTTAAAGTGCAAGTGTGTCTAGTTTTATTCTGTAAAATTTATGAATTGAAGATTATAAAAAAATTTAGATAAGTGTTATTGTGTACTTTGTTTTTATGTGTCAATCTCAGTTAATATTTGGCTGAACATTTATGTATCAAGCATTATGAATTAAATGTTATAATATGCAAATTGTCAGGTTTGATAGTTCGTCTTTAAGGTTGCATGTTTTCATTCTTTTGTAAACAGCGTAGCTAGATTGTATGAAGTAAAAAAAACTATCTCTTGTAATTAGGAACATAGTGCTTCAGTATTATCTAAATGACGATATCTCTTTAAATATTTGCATTAGCGAAACGCTTTAAATTAGTTAAATGTGTATTAATTTTTTTAACAAATAGATACATATATGTATTTAAAAGTGTCTTCATTTTTTTCGTTTTACAAGCCTCAATTTTACCAAAAGCAAAAAAAAAAAAAAAGACTTAATAAAATAATTTTGTATTTTTACACCATATTAAAGTATTTGACTTATAATTTATATGATACTTTGATTTATAATGTATATGATACTTTGATTTATAATGTATATGATGTTGCTTTTTAAGGGGGGGGGGGTGCTTCATAGCATTTTATGGGTGCACCATCACTCTTATGGTGGGGGGCGGGTATTCTCGTATATATGAAATGGAATAATCATGTAATAGAGTTCAATGTTTTAATAAATAAAATATATAATGCATTTTGCGCACACTGTAAAAATAAAATCAGTAACCTATTTTGAATAAGTATTTATATTTGTGATGAGCTGGAAAAGGGCAAGAACAGAAGAATCAACCCGAATGGTTCCAGCAGGGGGACTTGGTGTCATATTTAAATTCATCAATTTCTCTGTTGGTACTTTTCGGTACACTTTGTTCGTCAGAGAAATTGACTTGAGGTGAACGAATTTAGGAACGCGAAGGGTAGGTAAGTCCTGTCAAATTTTATCCGAAGATAAAAGCTATCAAGTTTGATACAAGATATGTTTTTAAGTTCTGCATTTAAAATACAATATGTTGATAGTTTTGTCTTGAAAATATTGAGAGAAAAACTGAAGTTTAAGATTGTTTAACAAACAATCCCCACTTTTCAGAAGGTACCCCCACTCCAATTCCCCGACGATTTTTGTGATTAGGAATGAAACTACTAGATTATTTCATAATTTTTCAAAAATTTATAACTGTGCATATGTTATGCTGTTAACCATGCTATTTGTCATTAGAAATTCCAAAAAAAAAAAAAATCCACGAATGATTCTAAAATTGCTTGTATTATTGCTCTTAGATATGAAAGAATTGAAAATGATATGGTATGCAATACTATAATAAAGAATTATATTTTAGAAAAAATCACGGAAAAAGGATTCCGAAATTCTCGGAAACGTTTTTGAAAATTGTTTGGAGAATTCCGAAATACTCGGAAACGTTTTCGAAACTTTCATGAACCACAGCTGCACAGAATACTCAGAAAGATTTCTGGAAATTACGGAAAGAGGATTCCGAAATACTCAGAAACGTTTCTGAAAATTACAGAAAGAGGATTCCGAAATACTCAGACACGTTTTTGGACATTACAGAAAGAGGATTCCGAAATACTCAGAAACGTTTTTGAAACTTTCATGAACCACAGCTGCACGATATACTCAGAAACGTTTCCGGATTTTTTTTACAGTGTATAGCCTACAAATAAATGTATAACGTATTGCTTGTGTTCTCGTAATTTAGCGTATGTTTGTTAAAAAAAAAAAAAAAAAAAAAAAAAACTTTTTCTAATTTTTTTTAGGTAATGGTTTACCCGGTTGTAGAAGAATGATAGTTTCAAACATTGTTATGTAAATATTTTAATGTGTATGTATAAAGTTAAATAAATTCATTTTAAACATATTGTGTTTAATGACTAGATAAGTTTGATAAACTCAGTTCAGTGTTTTGTGCGTAAGTTGAAAACATAAATCCCATGCGTATTTTAAATTTAGCTGCATTAGTAAATGAACTTGATATTAACTGTCTGATTGAGTTAGACCTGAATGTATGGCATTTAGTTGCCATCTGGAGATGAAATTTCATACGATGGAAGCTAAAAAGAGTACTCAACCAGTCACGTCTTAAGAACCGAAACGGCCACACCATTTTTGCACCAATGAATTTTCATACACAAATCATTTCTATTTTGAAGCAATCAGTTTGCAATGTGATAACAATCCCAACCTTAGTATTACATGTTGCCTTTCAATCAATAATAAAAGCCATTATTAATTTCAGGATCACAACCGCATCCCTTAAAAACAAGCACAAGCCTGGAAGCTTATACAAAAGGTCTGTACCCACCTTTGGCGGGAGGGGGGGGGGGGGAGTGGATAGAAAAAAGGCAAATGAATGGAATTTCAGTTAGATCTCATACGGTAATACCTTTTCCACAGCTCATGTTTTAATATAGTACATTTTTCCCTCATTCACGAAATAAATAAATGTTTTGAACAAAGTTGCTACTAATGGTAAAAAAGGGCTATTAAACTGAAAGTGTATGCCAGCCACTGACGACTAAGTAATTTTTTATTTATTTTGTTTTTCGCGAACACTTTTCTTCCTTATGCAAGGAACTAAAACTAAAAATAATTAATTGATAATTGTCAGTGCCGGATATACGATTTTTCCGAGCTAGGGCAAATCTTGAAACTGATGCTCCTACTCATTCTCCTTCAAGTTTTATATTGAGTTTCAACGAACCCCCTCCCCCCCCCCACGGAAATAGAACAAATTTGTTGTCCCCCAAAAATTGTCTCACGGGGACAAGGGTCCCAACTCCCGCCTTCGCCCCCAGATCCAGCACTCATCGTTTTAGTTAGTATTGAAGGAAATAATTAGTCATTAAAGAATTCCACTGCACTTACATTTTTAAAAGAACACAACTAATGTTTAAGGTCATTGATCAGATACCAAGCAATAGATCGCTGAATAGCAAAGTAGCACGAATACAAACAATAAAGGCAAATTTATTTTGATCTTGAGAAATTAAAATTTTTGAAAATGAAATTTATGAAGCAACAAACTGAAGTTATGTGAGCCTTTGTTTGTACACTTTTGATTACTTTTTACAGTATGGATTAGCTTTGAAAACTAAAATATGGAAATTAATATTTTAAATATATGCAGTTTCTGTACTAAGTAATATTGTGCACTACATTTTCCTGCAACCTTTTTATTGGTAAACATTGTTCGTGTGCAATTCTGCTGTAAGCTATTCAATTATCTTGGAAATATTATTGTATTTTAAGTTTTCATAGTAGCTATGCTGACTAATAATTAGATTCATCCAAATCCTAAACCATCATCAGCCTGCAGTTTCAAAATAAACACGAATTTAGTGCATATTTATAATTTCTAAAAGCTACTTTTATATTTTTTGCGGTCGGTATCCTCGGATGATATTAGTGCGAAGAAATTGTTCTAAAACGTATTCTAGAAACTGTACCTGAATGTGTGCCAAAAAATGTTCAGTGAAATGTTCAAAAACGTGTCTTTAACGCGATCCTATAAGTGCTTAAAAAGTGAACTAAAAAGAATGCTGAACTAAATATATGTTCCGAACTGTGTTTCTAGAAGTGTTTTGGAAACTGACCCAAAAAAGTGTTCTAAAAAAGGGGACAAGTGTACGTGTTCAAAAAATGTTTTTAAAAGTGATCTTACAACGGTTCTAATAAATGTTCCGAAATAAGTGTTCTAAAAAAGGAGACAAGTGTCCGTGTGAAAAAAGCGTTCAAAAAGTGTTTGATTATTTGCAGTGTAGCTTTTAGTTAAAAAAATAATAGAAATATACACAAACCACTCCTGTTCAAGAGAAAATGATGTTAATATTGGAAAAGTATCGTCTCTCAGGAAAGAAATTTCAACTAGCTTTTAGTTAAAAAATAATAGAAATATACACAATACGAAAGAAACACACACACGCACACACACACAAAAGAGTTTATCCAAAACTGACAAGCAACAAACCGATTTTTTTGAAGATAAGATACTTTTAGGCAATTAAATTAAAGGAGGTGTATCACGTAGTGTTAACAGTACCGACGACCTGCGTGAATTCAGAAAGAGTAGCTTCAACCGTAGAAAAGTTAAGCACTAAAATCAGTTCCAGGCTTAGATACAATTCAATAGGTGCATTATGTTTTTTATTAGTATTGATTTTTCGTTATGACATTTGTTCCTTTATTTTAAATTTGTTCACAATACTTTTTCATAATGATACAATTTTTGTACAAAATTATTAAATGTTGCGAAGAAACTATGTTTTCAAGCAATTTTTGAGAAACTTTAAATACCGGTAATAATACCGGTATTCCGTTATCGGGTTTATAAAATACCGAATACCGGTATTGCATTTTTAGTCCGGTATTGCAATCACTACTATTGATCATTTGTTGTTTAATTCATTGTTGTATTTATTGTTTGTTTGGAGAGGTGATTAAAAACTAATTGTACTGTAAACCAATGGGAACTAGTAACAGTGCATTATCTGTTCTCTTCCCGTGCTCTTCCTCTCTGCCAACTGCTGTCATTGATTTGTCGAACCAAAAGCAGTTTTAACTGTGTGCAATCTTAATTTTACGATTAGTATATACTTAAAAAAAAAAAAAAAATTTGCCTATTTCTGTCTTGACGTTTCAACTACATCTTATAAGGCTTCAAAATGCAGAATTTTACATCTATTTTTCTAAATTTCACCCCGGACCCGCTACATTTGGGAATATTCCATTCTCAACTGAAAGGGGGGAGTTCTATCGTGATACCATTTTTCCTCTTAATATCAATCCAAACAGGACTTCAGGAAAAACACATTAAAAACGATAAACAAAGTAAAAGTACTGCTGTATATATCAGAGAAAAGAGACAACACATAGTAAAAGGAAAAAAAATTAAAAAATACCCCTTACACCATCGAGGGAAACGTTTCTTAAACTACAAAAGGGGCCCCATATCTGAAATAGCTTAGGGCCCCGTTAAGTAATCCGGCCCTGTTTGGCATGGAAAAACTTTGGCTTCAGATTGAAGCCATATGGGTTGCTACTCCTAATCGTGACAGTCAGAACCTCTAAGATTCAATACCAAACGTGTACGGGCTCGCATAGCTGCGCGGGGTTGCTACATTCGATATTAATTTACGCCAGTTATTTTCATTTCAGTGATATGTAATTTTGATCGTTTCTTTGTAGCATTATGAATAATATGTGCAATGCATTTTATCCTTTTCCAATGAGTCCTTCCTCTTGTTGTAATTTTTACAAACATGGGTGTACATATAAAATTAAAAAAAAAAAAAAAACTGTGTTCTAAGTCAATCGATTACAATAGAAAAACACATAAAGATATAAATCGTTATCAATATACATAAAGTACATTTATTTGCAGATCTCATCACAAAACTCCTAAGCACCCTTTGACTGTCCGAAAATTTAAGACTACTTTTACGAGCCATCAAAAATGTTTATCACGACTTAAGCACTTGATCAGTGAAAAGATCCCGCAAGAAGGAGCTGCACAGCACAGTCCCCAAAAGACGATCCATGACCAAGCGAACATTTTTGAGGCTGATTAGATTTACGGGAGAAAGATTAGACTCCTTGGAAGTTATTGGGGCAGCAAATTCCTTGTTGACGTCGTGTCTGTTGCAGTATCGAAGCAAACATTTTCCATCAAGATTCAGGCATCTTCTAATAAATTCAGATTTGCCGGTCGGAAAGGCGTGAAAGTGAAAGTAAGGAAGAGTAGCAGTAGATTAGCAGACATATTTTTCCATCACTTCGGTAGAAACTCCAGTTTAATTTTCAAACGATAGCGTGGAATTGAATCAAAGGCATGTATTATTTACTTTATATCAGTAAAGAAATCTGCTTTAATTTCATTTAGCATAGTTAAGATTACAATAAAAGTTATATATTCAAACAAAATGACGACACATATTTTTTTGCTACATTTTTGACACATATTTTCTTTGTTGTTAGAAATTGGTAAACCCAGTCAAAGAGCAGTTGAAAAATAGTTTTAAGAAAAAGGATAGTAAATTTAGGTATTCAAAACTTTTTTTGGGGGGTGTTTTCTTTTCTTTTTTTAATGGAATTTCACCAAAAAGTTTTCAGTACTATTCGTAACATTTTTTTAATTATGCATTTTTAAACTTTATTTTTTTAACCATTGCGTCAGCTCAATGTATTGTAAAGAAAATTTGACAGAGTATCAGTTGTTATCGGTGGACGTATTAAGTAAACCAAGTATAGTTAAGATATTTCATATTTTATTGTTATTGTGTGGTTTAGTTGCACTCGTATTGTTCTTTTGGGCAAGAGTAAAGTTTGCTGGAGGTGAACTACAAGAGTCGAATTTATCTGTGTTTTATGCTATACCCGTATTAACGTCTACATGTCTTCACTGAAAACACACCTCTCCTCCGTCTATTACACACCTGGATTGCACTTCTCTGATATTATTACTAATGGGTTGTTTTATAAGCAGTCTCTCAGTATTTGACGAGATTTTCATGAAGATTTCTTGTAAATATAAAGCTAAAAATTTTGCGCCAAAATTGCTGTATAATTCGGATTAAATGAACATTTTTCAAAATGGATCCCCCTTTTTTAAAGAAAAAACGATGCATCAGTGAAATATATATATATATAACTATAAAATAAATTGTTTGAGTAACTAGTGTTTATGAAGAAATGTAAACAAAATACATTTAAACAAATTGCTGTAAAATACACCTGAAAACATAACGAAAAAAAATCTATGTTGTTCTATCTAAATCTATTGTTTGAATTGTCAATTAATTGTTTAAAATTTACCTCCAATGGCATATAACACACTTTTTGTTTGGCAAGTCAGTGATCTATCAATGCATAGAAACTCAAATGACCCTTGTATGTAATATTTGTACAGATAATGTTTAGTAAAACCAGGAAAGAATAATAATCTTGAAAAAAAAAATGAAAAATGAATTATAATACTTTTATCGTCTTATATATATATATATATATATATATATATATATATATATATATATATATATATATATATATGTGTGAGTGTGTGTGTGTGTATGTGTGTGTAAAGCGTGGGAATGTTTATCTGTGTAGTATTTAAAAAATATTGAATCTAAAATATATAAATGCAAAAAATAAAATAAAAAAAAGCAATCTTTAAATAAATCAGAACTTGTCGCAGTGCTTCGGAATTTTCGTTTAACTTTTCTTTCACTGATTATATTTAAGCTTAAGAAACGATTAAAGCTTCTTATTTTACTTTACCACTAACGCAGAAAGAAAAAAACCCAGAGATATTGAAGTTGAAATCAAAAATGCTCCATGTCCGTTTAACTTTTATTAAATTCCTTGTCAGTCACAAATATTCTTAACTCGAATTTATTTTTATAAGAAGTTATTTAACAGTAAGAACTTCCGATATATGTCGAAGACTTTCCGAAAAACAAAAGTTCTAAGCATATTTTTAAAACATTTCTTCCGTATGTTTCCGATTGCACTCAAAGCTTCTATTTCGTTGTGAATTTTTATAAATTACTTCTTTTGCTTGCGATTAATGTACTGATACTAACACTATTTTAGAAGAAAGGTGTTTTCCTGTCTTCTTTTCTTTTTTATCTGCTATTTTTAATAAAATAAAGCGCTCCCTTTACAAAAGAAAATATCTCTGTGTTTTGTAGTGAACCAAGGGTACAAATTCTACATTCAAATTATACTAACCTTTTGTTGATAATTCTTGCTTTGAGTTCTTTTAACGAATAATTTCGATGTGTAGTTTCGTAAACAGCAAAATTAAAGAGAACAAATAAATATCTTCTTTTATCAATCGAAATATGAAACTGGTTTTAAAAAAAAAAGTATGCGAAAGATTCTCTCTCTTTTTTTTTCCTTTAAATTTAATATCTGGTTTTGATGATATGTGTTATTTTTAGCATTTCTTAAGGGCAAGGAGGATAAAAATGGAATACTTTTAGCTACTTTTTCTTTTAAAGTCATCTAACACTAAAATTAGAAATATTTTCTCTTTTTTTTTCAATTGGGTCTTGACATTGCATTTTCAATCTATAAATTAATCAACATCTAAAGTAATTAATGAAATTGCCATAGCCCCACTCCGCAGCCCCACTCCTTATGATGTACATTTTCTTTAGTTAACGTGAGCACCTCTAAGTTGCATAACAAATTTCCAGTCTGCTTTCTATTTCCGTTGGGTTAACATACGGACAACAAAAAACATTAAAATATCAGGCATCGTTTCTTCTTTAGTTTACTGTTACTTCAGCTACAATATTTATTTGAAAATTTACTGGAAACGAATTGCGTCAATTTTTCTTACTACATTTGAATACAGCAGTAATTTTAGGGAAGAAGTAATGTTTGAGTCGGTTTTCTGTAAAATAATTACAGCATTGTTTAAGCTTTAAGGACTTTTTTCTTTAAATGAATCTTTAAGAACATTAGGTTTTGTCATTATTTCAGAACGGTTTATTATGCTTGAAAAATAATTAATATGTTTCGCATAAAAATCTTTCGCTCGCTTTTAAGATCATATTTCCTAAACGCGAAAAGAAAAAGACTATGTTTGTAAAGCACATGGATCTTTCTAATTAAAAATAATGTTTTTCTATTTTTTTAATCTTAAACTTTAAAATTAGAATTACTTTGAGTTATTTTGCGTACCTCAGGAAAAATGAGAAAAGTGTTTGACAGAGGCGAGTACTTTTACAACATTGTAGGTATTTCATTACGATATTTAAACACGTTCAGTTATTAACAAACAATTGCTTGAACATTTTTACTTTTGGAATTTAAAGCTACATTTTCGCAACACGAAACTATCAGTGAAATTTTTTTTAGATGATGTAGTATTGCCTCCAAACATACAAAAGCTCATGAGAGTAATGTTAATCTGTTGAGAGCAAAATACCGTCATCAAATTATCTATACAATTGAGCAAATTATGAAAATGGGACTCTTTTCTTATTTGTTTAATTTAAAGATGCTATTACTAGCGAAAAAAAAATGATCGCAAATGAATACATAAATGTAGAATCGCATATATTTTGAAAGGTTTTAAATGCCTCGAGGAAGTTATAATGGAGGCAGACGTAATTTGAAGAATTATTTTTCACTCCATTTAATAATAACATAGTAATGTTAAATGTAATGTACAAAAACACATCTTACGCTGATGCTTAATATCTTTTAACGGTTAATAAAATAAAAAAGGAAAAACAAATAAATTCTAAGTTGTGTATTCTCTTATACCCCCCCCCCCCCAAAAAAAAGAAGCAAAAATTTTAAAATGCTGAAATTTGAATTTATGTAAGTGGTTTTATGTAATTTGGCGAGGAAGAGGAGGGGGAAACAGATGTGCTTAGCTAAGAGTGTCGCACATATTTCATTGTATTGCTTAAGCACGTTCCTACTAGCCATGCATGGGAGCATTTTTTTTTTTTTTTTGTATTTTGAGATTAATTTTCCAAAGTCTTCACTGTAAAAACTTGTGTTAGGTTACCAGTATTAGTGGGTGTAACGTTACACGAATTCTGGAGTGCATAGTATCAGTTTTAAAACGCAATTGTCGGAGGAACCCTGCAATATGGTTTATGTAAAGTCCCTCCAGCAGTCACTGGAATTCAAAGCGCATGCGTAAAGATCCGTATCGACGCAAAGCTATTAAACTCTTATTAGCGAAACGAAAACCAGCCTTTGTGGCCGAGCAGTAAAAGCTCTGGCTTTGCGAAAGGTCTGTGAGACTCGCGTTGTGGATTCAGACACCATTCTGGTGTTCTGGGTGTTTTGTCTTCTTAGTGTAACAAAAATGACTTGTTTGTATATTAAAATAAATAAATAAATAATTATTCTATAGTGGTTGTGAAAAAAAGCATGAGCTTGAAAAATGCTGAATAAACAAATGATTAAAAATAAAAGCTGTAAAGAAGACAAAAAAAAAAAAAAAAAAAAAAAAAAAATAGGGGGTTTCTAGCATGATTATTTTTAAAACTGTTGAATTGAAAGTTCAAGTATTGCAACGTAACCTACTAATTTATTCTTGTACTTTCATATTCAAACGTATAGAAAGAAATAAGTTTACTTGAAGTATAGTTTACTTACTATTAAAAATGAGGACCCCTTCAAGATGATCAGATGAAAGCTTAATTTTTGCTAATGTAGCATTTCAATCAACTTCTCTGGAAGCATACAGAAAATTCTTTTGTAACCTTTCGCAGAAACTAGTGAGACGTTAAGCTATAGTTACATTACCATGGTGTTACCTTCCTCAAGTGATGTTTAGTTAAGTTACTCCAGAGCATTGCACTGTTAAAAATTCAGGAAACTTTTGTGATAAATATTACAGTAAAACGGAATGTTTACAGTACAGAAATTTACAATAATTTCGCCGAAAAAAATAAACGATAGCAGCGCCAATTGATACACCATGCAACTTACAGTGCGAAGCTCAAAACACCGTATTTCCCCTCACTCGACGTGTCTCAACTCGTATGGTAGGCAGCAAAGCCGCCTACCAACACGAAGGTCCTGAGTTCAAACCTACGCTTTTTTACTCCCGTTTATTCTACCGTAAAATTTTATAGTAAAAAATAAATTACTTTTAATTAAAAAAAACCGCCTTCAAAAAATACCCAGGAACTAAAAAGCAAAAAATAACTGGTTACACTTACATTCCATTTCCTACCCAAACATAGAAATGAAATTTATTTTACAATTCCAGTACAAAAATCAACTAAACTAAACACCGAATTATAAAATAAACACTGATTAAATTACTATACGATGAATTATTTTAAATACCTAACTAATTATATACGATCTCTTAATTTTTAATAACCTTTTGAAGTCGGGGCCTCCGACTTCAAAAGGTTATTAAAAATTAAGATCATTTCTATGTTTGGGTAGGAAATAGAATGTAAGTGTAACCAGTTATTTTTTGCTTTTTAGGTCCTTGGTATTTTTTGAAGGCGGTTTTTTTTTTATTTAAAAGTATTTTTTTGCTTTTTAGTGGTGCAAATAACACGGCGAGCGTTTCGGAGACTTCCGACGACTGTGAGGAAAGGCTTTTTCAAATGCGTAACTATGTACAAAAAAAAAATTGTCTTTATCATTTGTTTAACTTTATCAAAGTTTGCTTTCCGAAAGCAAATGCACGAGTCACTAAAAAAAAAAAGCGAAATCGCTTTAAGTTTAAATTTGTAAAACTGTAAATTTTAGAATTGTAATATTGAAAATTGTAATTTATGTTTCGCAATTAGTGTCATGTAACTCGTGATAAAAGTCGCATGTTTCTTCACATGGCCCCACTATAGATGAAGATTAAAAATTCCACTAGAATGAATTTTATGTTTGCTTCAGAGAATCCTTAATTCAAAATTTTTACTATCATTACTCTTAATAATATATATTTTTAGTACTTTCTTTAACTATAGGTAAAGAAAGTATAAACCTTTGCTTTATGGCCTTTGTTTATCAATGGATTTTATATTTAATTGTTTGTGAGGGAAATTGCATGAAATTTATTGTTTTACCCTTAACTTTTCCCTAAAGAACAAATAGGGTAAATCAAAGATTTGGAACCTAAGTTGGACCACCCCTAAACAAAAACATCACTAAACAAAAAAAAGCATAAAACCGGTTCACTAAGTGAGACGATATACAAAGTTAATAAAGTACAAATCGATTTAAATGTGAGTATGATATTTGAAGAGTTTCTTCAATTTCATCAAACCTTAACTTGATTAACATTAGACCGCCGAGGAACTATGCTGTTTCAATAAAAAAAAAGACTTTTCCTTATCGGTACAGGCAGGGGCGTGCACAGAAATTTTAGAGCCCATCACAAATCACTTTTCCGAGACCCTCTCCATATTGTTTACCCCTATATCTCACCGTTAGTTACAAAAATATTGGGCCCCTCCAGGCTCGGGCCAACAGGTGTCCCTCCCCCCTCCCTGTGCACGCCCTTGGGTACAGGTGTCTTCTAGTATTTATGGAACATTGTGCAAAGGAAAAACAAATCCGACGAGTTCAGAACCTCCTCCTTTTTTTTTCTGAAGCCTGCTAATTAATACAACCCTAATTTGAAATTGAACTGGCGGCATCGTGAATTAGTAAATCTAGAATAGTGGTCAAACTTCAGAAATCATACACAATTATAATGTATATTATTAAGGAATATAAATTAAATCGTTGGGGGGGGGGGGGTGTTCTGTATTCAATTCCCCTCAATTGAACACTAAATACATTTAAAAATTGGAATATTAAATAAAGAATTATATATTTTAGTGCCTAAATAAAGTTATTTATTAGTAAATAAAAATATTAAGGTAAATAATTCAACTATTAAAGCAGCAAAATATATTTAATTTACTGCTTTGTTACGCAGTAATGAATACATTAGTAACACCTATAATAAAAAATTACCATGCGGCGCAGATTTGAGAAAATTAATCATCCATGTGCCGCGAGAATTAAATATCGTTCAAGAGAAAGCCAAAACCTTAGGTGTAAAAATACACCGATCAGAGCAACACCACGTGATCATGGCGTATGAAATTTAAAGTTTCTTGAATTTCTCCGAGACCCCTTTTTTTTATCCAGACCAAATTACAATGCGGCCAATGGAAGGGTATACTGGGAAGTATACCCTTCCAAACAAAAACAAAAAAAAAAAAAATCAAATCGGTCCAGTAGTGTTGGAATAATTCGAAAACATACATAAAAAGCCGCAATACGAAATCATAACCTCCTTTTTTGAAGTCGGTTAAAAATACGATTTCACGGTAAAAGTTACTGGCAACATGGATGTTAACTTTTACCGTAAAATTACAGGATTTCCTTTAACAGTGTGGTGGCAGCTATGCTCACGTGGGTGTATCATTCACAACTCATGAAAGACTCATGATAAGATGCAGTTAGAGTATACCAGTTGCTGCTATTGGGCAATTTAATGGTAAAGGAGGTATAATTGTTGAACAAAACACACCACAAAGATCTCAAGTATGTTATAATCTTGTTTCATTGTATGACCTTATGAAGATCATGGGCTCTACTTTTATGTAATACGATTAAGTGTTGAAGATTTCCATAAGCAAAAATTGAATATTTTTTAAATTACTTAGTAGCGGACGCATCTCGTAAAATGCGCCCATAACTGAGGGGGGGGGGGATTAAATTTTGTTTTTGCAAACCTTCAAACTTAAGTTGCATTATTATATTGGAGTAAAGTCTTGCTTTTGAAACATACTCGGAGCATTTATGGGATGCTTTGAGCAACAATAGGTAAGTCATATCAAATTTTCCTCAAAGGTTTCAAACTGGACGTAAGGCATATTTTTAAATTCCCCCCCTCGCTAAATTAATTAATAAAACAAATCGGTTAATTGTTTTTTGTCAAACATTTTTTTTAATGTTACGCGACCCAAAAAATGAATGAAATGCAAATTTAAGGAAAAAGTACCGAAAATTAAAATTTCGGATTACGAAATGCATTTTATTGGAATGTAATATTAATATCTTCTATTCTTTCACGCAATAACCCTTGCAATCAATATTTAATTTTTTTAAACTAAGAATAATCCTTAATTTTTCGCTCCGATGACTTTTTCACCCCGATTTCCACCTACGCAGATAATGGGGAAAATCTAACTGATTCTTCACTTAAAATTACAGTTCTCGCTTAAAATTTCGAGGTGCATTTGGACATTACCCGTGGTACCTGTATCCAATATTTCGGACTTCTGGACACTAGCTTCTTTGGGTAAACCGCATCATACACACAATCTCCTTCTTTGACTTATTTATATAGATGAACTTTCTAGTAATCTGTATGAATAAGAACAAACATGTAAATCATTTCATTTTTGCTCGTATTCTAACCGATTACAATTTTGATTTTCAATGCAGACAAGCAGACAACATAAACCATTTTCATCATCTTTAAGTGTTCATAATTCGCGTAGAGGCTTAACAAAATCTCACCTGAAAAAGCACTGATTTCAACATATAAATTCCCATTTATATTTTTCGCTTGAACTTTCCAAATTGAATTTCATCCGGTGAAAAATATTGGATATCGCTTTCAAAGCGAAACCAGCGACGGTTGTGCACAAATAAAAAAAATCGAGCGGACTAGACTTTCAACTATCTGAAAGACTATTGCTTAGTGCTAGATGGAAAAGCTTTCGAGCTTCAAGGGTAAAGCTCTAACGAAATGATGTCTGAAACCTTAAAACCAGAGATATTTCTATTTATTTTCTTTCAATTGCAGGAAAATGTGCCTTCATATTTTTTTCAGAAGAGTTAAATTCATTTTAAAGGAGGAAAATATACGAAAACAGTGAAGATTATACCATTGAATAGTTCTATAAAAATAATGATAATTTTTAAAAGTGGAAATGACATGATGAAAACAAGAAGGACGGACTATTTTGAGTTTCAACATTAAGTAAGTTTTACATTTTGAAATTAAAAATTGAATAAATAAATAAAACAAGCAAGTGTAATAATAAAAATCCAGTAGATCCTTTACGTTTTCTGTTATTTTATTTTTTAATTTTTTGGGAGGAGTTATAAATAAATAAAGAAGCTAATTTTCAAAGGTGGAAATGGCATGATTAAAAAGAATGATGTGAACTGTTTTGAATTTTAACATCAATAATTTTTTCACATTTCGAATTTAAAAAAAAAAAAAAAAAAAAAAAATCAGATGTATAATATTGAAACAAATTCAATAGCTCCTTCCCGTTTTTGTGATGCAATTTTCTATATTTTTTTCAGAGGATTTTGATAACTTACGATGTTGAAACGAAAAGCCGGAAGGCTAAATTCCGTAAGTCAATCAGCAATATTACTTGCTTATACAAGCAGAGATAATACCACACAGTGGAAGATGCAGAATCAATGTTAATGTGAAGAAATGAGCATCGAAACTTGTTAAAATCCTACCAAAAATTTATTGGTCCGGAGAATCTAAAATAAATAAACTAACAAAATAAGTTCATAAAAATAAACCCAGGTCATAAGCGGCGGTGGAGTTCACAACTCCCCAACACCTACCGGACATAACACACAAGAGGCTGACGAACACAAAAGAGAGAGAACGATTGGAATCGTTCACTATTTAAACTTGCCTCATTTGCATATGATTGGGCATCAAAGGATGCCAACCTAAAACTGAAACTTTACACATGCCCGAAAGAGTTGAGAAGTTAATCTAATTTGAAAGTCAATTTTATATTACATTACATTAGGAATGAGAACGCGGTTAAATATCGTTTACCGATGTCTATCAGATTTCATTCCATTTTGAAGTAGTCAACTATACAAAAACAGCGAAGACCGTAACAATTATCTCTTTAGATTAAAAAAAAAAGTAACGTCAAAGAAATTGTGAAAGGAAGTCTGTGTCGGGTCTGCGTCCAGGAGACTCAATAGCACCCCTGGGGGTTTGAATCTGGGGTTTTTTATTCTAAATTTCGAATTACTTTTTTTAATAATTTTTTTTAAAGTTAAAATTGTACGTATATTTCCTTTTGACGGGAAGAAAGATTTCCACACCCCATAATATTCTATGTCTTTCGAAAGAGATTTTTTTTTTGCTTCAAATATATATATATATAGTTTGTTCCAGCTTTACCACTAAATTAGAACAGCATATATAAAGGTTTCTTTTTTTAACGGAAAATTTTGGGCTAAACTGAATTCAAGCCTTTAGCTGAAGAGCAAAATATATTACAAGAGACCACGAATTTGAAAGCGACTTTTCAAACGTATAAAACTGCCGTTTTGCAATGTTCAGGAGCCTCTTTAGCCCCGTTAACTCTGCAAATTAGTATGCAAGTTACTTTAAAACCCCGGAAAAGGGGTGCTGTTTGCTCCAAACGGAACTCGTAACGTGGTTTTAATCTAATTCTTTCTAATTGACAATCTAAATCTTTGCGAATCAAATAAGATTGTAAAGAAATTTTCGGAGGTTGGCGAGAGCCAGCGAGCGAGGGTTGTAAATTCAAATTGGGGAAAAGGGGGCACATATGAGCACGGGGCACAAGTGAACATGGTATGTTTTACTGGGATAACGTCAAGCAAAAAATCTTAAAAAATTCTCAAGTAATAGTCCCGCTTTTTAACCAAACTTACAGAGCCAGGAGCCAGTTTATGTTCCTGCAGAGACAGCTTCTTTGTTTTAGCAGATGCTGATGTACATTTATCACCGTCTCCTTCATGTAAAAACATATTTTAAACTAATTAATAAGCTAAATTTAATTATTGAAAACCATTATATGAACATTAAATTTATGACAATGTTTAAATTTTGTAATTAAATAAAAAATGCTTAATTTTTGAAAATTAGATTCAAGGTAGATGCCGGGGCACTTGTGAACGCAACATGTAGGGGCACATGTGAACAGCTCCCATATCCTCTCCGCAAATATAAATATTAGTGTAGGCTTATTATAAGCGTTAAAAGAGATGTAACTATTTATAATTATTATCTTGCTACAATCAGTTTGTAAATTTATTATTAATTATTATTACATAATTACTTATTATTTATTTTATTTTATTTATTTTTTAAATTTGTTAATTACTAAGTAGATGCCTAAAAATTTAGTAATACATAATATTTGCATGGAAAATAAAGACAAATATAATCCTTTATCTAAAAACTGAAGTTGAGAAAAACTTTAAAATTCATCATCATATTCTGTATGAAGCTTTAACCTCGACATAACAAGAATATACTTTAAATAATAAAATATTCTTTGTAATGTTTAGTATTATCAGATTTTTTCTTGTCGATCCATTTATTAGAACATGCTGTGAAACTTCAAAACTTGAGAGTAGAGTTATATAATTCAGAAAAGAAAAAAAAAAAATCTTAATGACAGCTACTGTGCAATTCAAAACTGACACATTATAGGTTACAAATCCTTGAATGTAATTAGTATATACGTATATGCTTCATTATAACAAGTTTTTCGATGAAATATGATGCTCCTCCTGCATTTTTAATCGTGTTCAGATGTGTCCCAAGCTTGTTCACAAATTCCACAATATATATATATATATATATATATATATATATATATATATATATATATATATATATATATATATATATATATATATATATTTTTAATCAGAAAAAAAATTCATGGCACAAGGAAAAGACTATTCAATAATGGGGACTCTTTTTCTGTGCGAAATTAAAAATATTTTCTGAGAAATTAAGAAATGAAAAATTAAATGTTCACATGTGTCCCTTTTTCCCCTACATAAAATAATTTAGAAGCTGGAAATGGTATGATGAAAGAGAGGGATGTGGACTATTTCGAAGTTTAATGTTAAGAATGTATTACTTTTTGAATTAAAAAAAATAAACAAAGCAATAAAATGTAATAATAATATTTAAAAAAAATCCAGTAACTTATCCCTCTTTTGTATCATGCTATTTGTTTAATTTAAAATAAAAATCATTAACTTACTATTTAGGCTCATACGTAAAATGCGCTGTAGGGGTGCTAAAAATATCCGCTTAAAATAGCTGCTCATGCTCATGTGTAATTATTATTGTCGTGCATTTGGTTTTGCACTAAAATTTTTACATTTATTTTAACTTTTGGTTTCGGTAGATATTGCTAACCTGCGGGATTCCTCGCTTTTTTTTAAGTTCTTATTAGTTAATAATTTGCCATAAAAAACTTTGGTACCTACTCGAGGTATTGTATCAAAATCTATGAAATAAGCTGCACGAAACCTAATCATTGAAATCATTTAAGACATCAGATTTATATCGAGCTATTACGTGCTGTGATTACATTTGTAAGATAAGTGCCAAATAAGGCCACCCTAAGATTCAGAGACTAATATCTCGCTCATTCATGATTCAATGGGCTCAAAATTTTGCACATTCATGACATGACTTATAAAAAAAAATAAAGAATATTCCTTCAATGTGAAAATTTGAGCTTAAATTATGTTTGTCAGCAGTTTTAAAAAAAGGTAAATTAGACTTATTAAAAACACGGGGCTTTAATAAGGCCTACTCCACCCGACCCTTCAGTGTCATAATAAAGACACCGAAGTCCTAATTATGCCAATCACGACTTTGTTGGACTACAGCTTTGTTATTTCTAGTGTTATTAAATCACACGAAAAAATGTCGGTATAAAACATTTTTTTTTTTTTGAAATCATGAATTATATAAATTAGGCTTTCTAGAACAAATAACAACTTTTATTTGGAAGTTAACTACAGTGACAAAATGTACTGTAAAATAAAATCTGACAATTTTAACTCTACTTTTTCAATATCGGTGGCTACACTTTTGCATGTTAAGTACAAACTGCTTGTTGGAAACTTTTCATCATCAATTAGGTTTTCTGATGCCGACAAAACCACAATATTGCGTTTTTTGCAAATGCTAACGACTCCATTTGTAAAAATAGGGTTTAATGAGATATTTAGGGTGAAGATAACGAAAAAAAAATAACCAGAAGTTAAACTATTAAACTAAAGTTTTAAGCCAACTATTAAGCTTTCTATTCCAGACATGGAAACATTTTTGCGCTGAAAACAACAAGACTGTATTTTACAAGTAAAATTATGTTGATTGGATTTTGAATCTCGCTTGTGTCAAAATATGAAAGTTGCAGTAAAAAGCACAAAAAATAAGACCCGAGTAAAACTATGTGGTCTAATTATAATGTTTCGCTCAACTTTGCTTTAGGCAAAGCATACAGAGCTGCTTATTTCCGGTCAAAATGTATAGAATACTTCCTAAGTTTTAGAAACTTAAATAGGAGAAGTTTCTAATCTCATTTTCTTAAAAGCATGAATTCAGCTTTAAGTTTTGTTTCTTCCTCAAATTTTAAAGAAACACTTTTAAATGTTACTCTGTATTATTTTGCTTCTTTTTTTTCTACCCCCTACGCAACAAGGAAGAGGGTAAAAATGTGACGTCTCTTTCTGTGTCAGTGTATTAAGTGATTATCTATGGCATTGTAGCTCTTAAAATAAAGAGTCGATAGCAATAATTATATTTTTGTTCGAATAGCATCTTGATACCTTGATCGTCTTTCTCTAAGTCTTGTCTTTTTACACCAAAATATGAAAGGGTAGCTTAAGACCTGGATAATTATTCATTTTAAATAGGTTAAATAGTTATCTATTAATTTTAAAAACTTAGCAAATGTTTAGTATTGTTTTTTTACGTTTCACTCCAAAAATGCGAAAATAACTATTAAAATATGAGTGAAGTAGCTTAAAATAGAGAAACTGTGGCCTACGTTTATCCTGAATGACTATTATTGTTTATTTGAAAAACAACTACGAAATTTAAGAGAGAAGTTAAACAACTTTAGATATTGTATAAATATATGTTGGATGATCCAAATCGTAAAAATAGTCTTGTGCAGGTAGTTTCCTTTATATTTTTAGCCACTGGCCATAGTTGCACATTCATTTAACAATAAAGTAACACAACTTCCATTGAGGAGCTTTCTAAGGTTCGGACATAATGACTAAACAAGATTGAAAAAAATTTCTTATGAATGTACAGCTTGAATAAAACCCATTGATGGGACCGTCTGAATGACAAAATGCAACATCAAACACACGAAACAAAAAAAGAAAAGAAAAAGAATGTTCTGTTATTTGTCTTTCTATCCTTTTTATAGGAACACCATTCATTTTCCCACCAGGGAACTAACCGAAAGATTTTATGAGAGGACTTGGCATCAAAGGATAATGTTTTTATAGTACCCCTATCACGAGAATCTTTCTTTTTTTCACTGCGCTGGATCTACGTTTAATTTATTGTTGCAATAATATTGCGAAAAAGTTTTGTGTAAGTAGCTAAACTATTCGTAAATTAACCCTTTAAAAATATTTTTCCTGGATTTTTTTTTTACATAAGAAAGAACCATTGAGGCCTAGTTTGTCAGTTCCATTTGTCATCAAGGGCGCCCTTATGCAAAATTTTAAGGGGCGGGGGCTCAGATACTTTTCCCATAGAAACCGATTTCAGTACAGATTAGAGTTATTAAACTTTGACTTTTTTAATAACTTATTTTTTAATTGCTGAATAAGAAACGTTTTTATATTTCTGCAAAGAAAAAAGAACTAAAAGCAAGGAAATTCTAATTTCAAGGGGGGGGGGGGTGACCCACCATATGGGCGTCCTTGATTGGCATGTGCTCCGTTTTTAAAAAGCAGCGTTCTCAAGCTAATAGATAATAATCTAGAAAATACTGGAAACAACTTGATCCGTTAAAAAAAAAAAAAAAAAAAAAAAAACTTTTAAAAACCAAACTATTTGATATCAAAGGGGGATTGGTATAAGCGCGATCGTATTGCTTTTTAGAAATTATTGGATTAAAAGTATCAAATAGATTATTCATATTAAACAAGAAACAAATACTATTAATTCTTTAAGTCGGTCCTGTTTTTCTAAAAAAAAAAAATGCTAAGTAAGAATTGTACGCCTTTTTATTCACAATACCATTTTAAAACGACAAAAATGCTTTAGTTAGACTGCAAAAATTATTTCTCTATTCCTTATCACGATTAATGTCTCAAAATATAAATAAGAAATTCAAATGTTTTTGCTCATAAACAGTTCCTTTAATTGTATTTTAAGAAAAAAAATGTTACCACCTTAAAAGAATAATAATAAATAAATGATAATAATAAAAATTTGAAAAAAATTAATTTCATGCGATTATTCTTTAATAATACAGAAGATATTTCTGATTAAATTTCTGGCCAGTTTCCCATGAAAAGTCACAAACGTACTCAAAATCTGCATTTTGAATAATGAAAATGTCTTTTGATAAAATAGAATTATTTACGTCCGTAACTACCTACATATTCATATTAAATGCATTAATTCTGTTCTTTTGTAGAAATGAAACAATGCCTTTTTCGTTTTTAATCTTGGAATGTTTATTTATTTATGTTTGACTCTGTTTACATTAGTTTGCTCTACTACTATTTTTAGATAGATAAGACGCATTAAATAGAAAATAAAGTACCTTTCACTGTACAGCTAAATGTAATTGAAATGAATAGGCGACATATTGTTGCAAAACAATATCAGTGGTGTTCTTAGAGGCGACGTCATTAAGAAACTAAAACATCTTCAGTCCATGAGTCTATTCACACTCAATCTCCCCTACATTAGACCAGGTCTACATCACTCAAAGATAAAAAATGAGTGTCTTCTGATACTATCATGTACCCTGATACCAGAAGGTATAAGTCCGCTTTTTAACGTTCACCTGACCTGTTTAAGATTTAAGAAGCTGTGGATTCAGGTATGAGACAATGTCCGGGGGCATCCATTGTCTTCTTAACTTACCGCTCTCAAGCTGCTGAGCAGATACAAATCCGACCAAAAAACACATAAGAGGTAGAAAAGATAAACATAAATAATAAAAAGCTAATTGTTACGTGAAGAGTTTTTTTGCTCACTTCAATCATATTTTTGGAAAGATAAAAAGACGATAATAAATTAGCTTTGAATAAATTGGAACTTTTGTTAAAAATGTATGATTTCATTTTAAACACAAGCAATTGAAAGGAAAAGACATTCTAAATTAATGAGAACTCAAACATAATCTCAGGAAATTTTGCGGGAAACATTAAATGCTAAATCCAGTTACATCTAGACAACACTGGCAATGTTACGAGTGATTCTCATGAGAGATTCTCACTGGATAATTTCTACAGTGCCGGTAAAAAAAAAAAAAAAAAAAAAAAAAAAAAAAAAAAAAAAAAAAAAAAATTTACATTTGGTTCGCAATACAAAATTTTACATTTCTTTTTCTTGTCATGATTTTACTTGGCATGCTCCCTTGTGAATTAGCCAAATACCGAATTTTTGGCCACAATCTGGCCAATTACTTTGTATTCGAACAAATCACTAGGGAGCATGTGCCAACTGAAATCATAAAAAGAAGTTTGCGCGTAAAGTTTTTAATTGCCAACCAAATGTAAAGTTTTTTTTTGCCGGCACTGTATTGTATGAAATAGTTTTCTTTTAAATTTCATATTGCTATAATGAACTTTACGTTGATATTTCGCTCATTCAGCATATTCCCTTCAATTCAATTTATAGCAATTGCAGATGTCAGACTGCATACAAAAAAGCAATGTTTTTAAATTGTTAAGTTATTGTTTTTTCCCTGTATTCTCTGTATTTGATGGTTGCATCTGAGTGTAAGATCGTGATGTTCTTTTTATCCATTACCTCATACTTTTAAATTCTTTAGCACGTACAGGTACTAACACCATTCCTGTCGCATTTTGAGTTGATATGCCAATACATTTTAGTTCTTTAATAAGAACAGTTCCGTATTTCTGTTACAGTCAAGTGCCTATATAGTTGGGACATTTTTCGAATTTCGTTTTGAGTGCTTCTGCTTATACAACTGTCGGAATTCCATCGGTAGGAAAAAATGGTATTGCTGGTTAAACGACAGTCATTGCTTTAGCAGGTTATGTAAGTTTAACTTTAATGCTTCAGTTTTATGGGTAAGTACAACTACATATTTAGAAAATTTTGAAAAAAAAAAGAGATATGGAAATAAATCTTGTTTCTACGTTTACTGAACAGCATTAGTTTGACTTTTCGTCATACTTCTTCTCGGTTATAGGTTTGTATCTCGGCTTTTTGCACATTAATTTCCAATAAAAAGATTCAGTTAAACTTAGATATTTATAAATTTGAGAAATTTCAATTACACTCCAAACTGGGGGCACTGTTTGAAGTTTGAGTATAAAGGCAGAAAAAAAGTATCTACAGATAATATTCAGTAAATAAATTGTAGCTTTTAGTTGAGAAAAACTCATTGTTAAAAAATATTTATGCAAGTCAAATATTCTGATGACAATTTTTGTGCAATACCGATAGCGGACAGGAAATTTGACAGTGGTAAAAAATCGGTGGATCAACAAAAGATATTTTGCCGAAGTATTTCAACTTTCAGTTCTTCTAGTAAAAATGAGTCTCTAAGAATAGATGTAACCGAAACAGGGTGGGCCGCAAAATAATAATAAAAAAAATCGATAAGCAACTTCTAATAATAATTAAAAAAAAGTTGTGTTTTGTCATATTAAACATGCGAAAAATAATGAAAAAAATTAATATTTATGTCTTCAGATCGCGCATTGGCAGCAAAGTTTGAAAATAAAGTAAAAAATAATCAGCTTTCAAACACTTTTTTTTTAAAATCCAAACTTAAAGTTTTTTGTTCAAATACCGTTTAACTGATTTCTTTCAATGCCCTTTTCCTATACACTCCTGTTTGTGAAAATTGCAACACCACGAAAGACTTACGCGAGTGAGCTGAAAATTGCAGGAAATGTAAAGTAGGACATGATATGCAAATAATTAGAATTGCAGACCGGTACGCATGCGTATGCTGAGCAGCGCTCTCTGAACGGCGGATCAAATCAAATATAAATAGACGGCTGTAGTGAGGCGTGTATTATTATCGGTGGTTATATGCTAGAGTTCTCTTCGAAGAAAGAAAGCGAAATTTGAGCAAATTGGGGAGTTTCAACGAAGCAGAATCGTTGGCCTTCGTGAAGCTGGATTGTTTTATCGTGCAGTAGCCGGGCTCGTGCGCAGCGTAACAGCAGCGCAATCATGCGTGTTTGGAAGCAGTGGATGGACGAGGGTCGGACAGCTCGGAAATCCAAGAGTGGACCGCTAAATGTGATGTCAGCTTGCGATGACTGACACCTGCTGCGTATGGCGCTGACGGACCGCACAGCTTCTTCTAGACAATTGGCAGCACAGTGGTCGACAGCTACAGGTGTTTCATTGTGTGCTTCATCAATTCGGAGACGTCTGCTGCAGCATGGGCTGCGCGCAAGGATTCCTCTACAGCTACAGGTGTTTCATTGTGTGCTTCATCAATTCGGAGACGTCTGCTGCAGCGTGGGCTGCGCGCAAGGATTCCTCTTACGCAAAACCATCGCATTCTGCGGCTACAATGGGCCAATGTGCAAGGAGCTAGCGTGCTGATTGGCAGCAGGTCGTTTTTTCTGACGAATCTCGTTTCGATTTGTGGCACCATGATGGCCAAATTCGTGTCAAGCGCTATGCGGATGAACGGCACACTTCGGAGTGCATTACCGAACGCCACAGTGGACGAACACCCGGAGTTATGGTCTGGCGTGCCATAGCATATCATGGACGATCACAATTGCTACGAATTGTGTTCAATTTGAACAGTACCTGATACATAAACGAAGTTTTACAGAACCAAGCTATTCCTCTCCTGCAAGGATTGCCAGGGGCTGTATTCCAGCAGGATAATGCCCGTCCACATGTCGCCAGGACTATCAAATCCTACCTTGATTCGCAGCAGGTACAGCTTCCTCTTTGGCCTGAATACTCCCCGGATATGTCACCGATTGAACATGTGTGGGATTTCGCTGTGCGGTGTCTCGCTCGTGATCATCATCCTGTTGCTTCGACAGACGAATTTTGGTTGCGCATACAAACAATATGGAATGCTCTTCCGCAGGCAGATATTCAAACTTTGTTTCACTCCATGCCGAATCGTGTAGCAGTTCTTATTGCGGCGGGTGGTGGCCACGCAAAATACTAATTTCTATCTGTTTTTATTGTTGTTTGGTTTCAAAATGTAATCATTTATTTGTACCATTAGCACTCAAATGTGTATTAAATTTCATTCAACTATGATGCTTCCTTCATGGTGTTGCAATTTTCAAACAGGAGTGCATATATATTCATATTTGAAGGGATATATCTACACATCTAAACCTTGTCCCTAGGCAAAACCAAGGCCCTTCATTTAAATTAAAATATTTTTTTTTCAAATTGTATTATATGACTAATTTGCTACAAAAGGTAAAATATCGAAATTCAAATAGAAAAAAAAAACGCTTACACTGAATTTTGGAGCTAGAAATATTTGAAAAGATTTTTTTCAAAAAATTAAAACGTTGAAAAATTATTATCTATTTTTCAAACCTATGATAGCTATCAAAATATGTTTTTTTTAAAGCTAAAACTTTTACTTCAATCTCACAAATATTTATTGGTAGAATGCAGACTGCGTTATATGTGCAGTGAAGTGATAAACAAGTGGCTTTAGACAAACTCAGTATACCTTTAAATGTAACAAATTGCCAGCCATATGAAGAAATATTTGGTAGTTTCGTCTTAGTCCCGTCTAGACTGCGGAAGAAAAACGTTACCATTCGTGCTTCCCTATTGTGCTATTCACATTACATGACCTCAACTGTTAAGATATCTTAAAATACTGGAAATAGTTCTTACTTGAGGGTTTTCGTTTCGCGATAAATGTCCTCAAGTTTTACCACAAAGCGCTTCAAACCTTTTTAAATGTTAGTAGTTATACTATACAAATACTCAGTCAAAAAATATTCTGCAAAGAATTAAATTTTAATTTCTCACAAGAAACGTTCATGTAATTATAATTACTGCATAAGTAAGTAACAGGGGTTTTGTCTATTTTTTTTAATAACAACGCTCTTTTTTTTTCAAATTTTTACAAAAAAAAAAAAAAAAATAATAATAATAATAATAAAGCGACGAGAGAAAACAAAAAATAGTTTAAGTAAGGGTAAAATCGCCTGATATGACTATTTTTTTTTCATGGGGTACGAATGTATTTTTTATACAGCCTTTGACGTTTACGAATAATGTCGCAACTAGTTGTGTTAGAGTCTTGTCTTGTGACCAGAGACATTGGTCTAAGATTTAATTGTGGTGGTAATAAGTGTTTGTTTTACAGTTCCGAACATTTATATTTCCTTTTACATAGTCAAGGAAGTATTGTATTCGCGAAAAAATTTTCACTCCAATATCAGCTTAAATTTTCACTTTGCTCAACTCCGAATGAATGTTGTGTTGCTATTTCGGCTCGACCGCAGGCGCACATGTACTTAAGAACATATGAACGCCCGAAATGGCCATTTTGACGATCAAAAATTAAAAAACCACCCGTTTTCTCGTGAAATCTTATGTACGAATCTCGCATTAATCAAAAATGGTATGCCGCATAACGTTGAAATTTGGTTTATAGACTCTTAGTGGGGTCTAGCTGTGCACCTCCCTTTTTTGTTGCATTTGGATGTTCCTAAAGGGGTGTTTTTCACCTTTTGGGGGGAAATCATGCAAACTCAAGTGAGTTACAATTTGACGAACATTTGGCGATATATTGCCACATTTTTGGCCGGCAAGTTTCGTCGCCAACATATTTAACGAACGTCTCTTGTTTGCACAAACAAATAAATAGACGCTAAATAACAAAAGATTAAACGAAGGAGGAAAATTTGAAGTCCCCCACTAACGAAGAAGCCGATAAACAACTGAAGAATTTTATTCGTTGATTTGAGCAAAAATTGCCACGATTTAAATGCCAAATTAAAAATTAAGTTTCCTTTACTTAAAAGTTCTATCACAATTTTGCCTCGTTAGTTTCTGTGTTTTTGTCCCGTAGGTAGAAAATCTTCAAAGAGGGTAATTTTTCGCTGCTTTCCACTGAAACTAGAACCGATAATATTAGATAGTTGTTTCCAGTAGAAAGAGCCACTTTTGGGTCCTGAAATTAAATTTCGTATTCAAAAATACTTATTTATCAATTTTTTTCCCGAATCGCTATATAAACCTTCTCATTACTAACCAAAACAAACTAAAAATTTTGACGAAATCAATACGATAGTTTTCGAGTTTACCCCGTTGTGTGTTTTATTTATGTAAAGAATAATAGGTTATAATATTTTCTGTTTAAACATTAAGTACATGTCTTTTTCCCGTTTTTTTTCGATTTGAAGTACAGTTAATGCATGTGACTATGAACGAAAATCAGGTTAGAGAAAGTAGCAGTATGAGGTAGGGCACCGTATCGAGCAAAATACGCAATATGGGGTGAAGCAGTTTCTTCATCCGAAATAGTAGAAATTTAGACACGTTGAAACACTTTTGTGAAGAAAAGTAAAAGAAAAATTTTATGAAGGGGATATTCGCCAAATGGCTACGCGATGCATTGTGAGATTAAGTAAGAGAAAGTAAAAATTAAAACAAAAATCATTAATACAGATGCAAAAAAGCTAAATTGCTTTAGTTATATCGGCGAAAAATGCGTTGGAATTTTTATTCATAACCTACCCCTTTTTTTACTCTTTCCCCTTATAAATTATGGAACAGAAAAAAAGTAACAGAACCGATCACTTCTTGTGGCATGAAAGGAACATTTTTGTAGAATACACAGGTCTACGTGTCTGGCTTCTGAGCATTAATTTGTGGTTTGTTTTATGTTTCTATTAAAGGAAAAAATAATTATTTTGATCAAAGTTTGTTTTTGTAGAAACTGGAGGATTTTTTTGAATTCTTAAGTGAAATACAGGATTTTTTTTAATGACTCAAGTAGGAAATATTTTGCTGAACATTAGTGCTTTTAGTTTAAAATAACACAATAAATAATAACACATTAATGTAAAATAATAAAAATCAAGCTCAAAATTGAATAGTTTTTATGATTTTGTTATTTCTGTATGGACTGCCACGTATTAAACCCAAACGCTTGGTAACGTTTTTCAAAGTGAATCACAGCTTTGTGAAAACACTTTCCTTGCTTCTCTGAGTGAGCACCCATATTATCTTAAAATTGGTACAGGTGAGCATTTAGCATATGAAGTTTATGAGACGATCTACAATTTTAAAGCTTTCAAGCATGTTTTCAATAAATTCTTGATAGTTGTTGACTGTTGTTTCCGAAAAAAAAAACTAGTCACTACTGGTTTGAGACTCTACCAAGCTGGTTTTTCATTAGGTTTGAGTAATTGTGTGATCTCATCACTGTTCATTATTATTTTTTTAATTTGTGATTCAACAAAAATAAAAGATTTATCTTTGGCTTCAGATAATTAGCGAAAGTTTTTTTTTAAGTATTCAAAAGCTTTAGAGTTTTGATCCAGAGTTTTCTCAAACTGCTTTATTAGGCCTAATTTTATACGCAATGGGGGCATCAAGATATCCTTAATGTCTACAATTGGTTCCCATTTGACATTATTTTTCCCTATCTGTAATTCGGCTCAGTTAGGCCATATACGCTGTTGGTAATGTACTGAATCTGTTCTACTATACCATAAGCAAAGGTGGCAGAGATATTTAGTATACCCACCTTGGATTCCCACCTGAAAACCAACCGTCTTGATATCTCCTATTACTAGCCAATCATATTCTGTATATAAGTTATCCAGTACCATTTTAACCCTATCGTAACTTTAGTTAAACATTACAGAATGGGCTAAGAGAAGATTGGGTAATTGGTTTCCATTGTAAAGAAGGACTGCTTTTAAGCTTTTTGAAGATCTACCGATGAAAAGTCGCCAGTCAGAAATTATGCATGGTATTTCAATTTCCTCGAACAAACCCGTCACGTTATTACAGTACCGAAATGCAGGTAAGGGAAAAGGAGGCACATGTGAGCATGGGCCACATGTGAACATGGTATGTTTTACTATGATAACGTCAAGCAAAAAATCTTGAAAAATTCTCAAGTAATGGAAGTACCAGTCCTACTTCTTGACCACATTTTTAGAGCAAAGTGCGAATTTATGTTCCTGTGGTGACAACTTCTTTGTTTTAGTAGATGCTGATGTACTTTTGACACGGTCTTCTTCACGTAAAAACACATTTTAAGCTAATGAATAAGGTAAACTTAACTATTGCAAACCATTATAGGAACATTCAAGTAAATTAATGACAACGTTTACATTTTTTAATTAAATTAGAAATTCTTTATTCTTGAAAATTAGTTCCGAGGTAGATGACGGAGCACTTGTGAACACAAGATGTAGGGGTACATGTAAACAGTTCTTATATCGTCTCCGTAATATAAATATTAGTATAGGGCTATTATAAGTTTTAAAAAAAGGGGGCAAAGATTTACAATTATTATTTCGCTACAATCAGTTGTAAATTTGTTGTTAATTATTAGTACACTAGCAAAAGTACCCGGCGTTGCCAGGGTCAGTAATAATCGTGAAAAACAATCGCTACTTTTATTCGTGTTCTGTGTTAACTGAAATAAGTCAAAACAAACCGCTTTGACGTGATTAAAAATCGAGCTTCTTCTTTCCCATAAAAGTCAAATAGCAATAAGTATAAAGAACGAAATAGTATTCAGTTAGAAACGAAAGCACGACATTTAAGCATATAAAAATTTAAAGAATTTCCAAAATATGAACTAACAAAAACAAAGATCACTAAAAAAACCGTGCGCTTTATTTAATTACATAGTACACACACACACAAAAATAAAAAAAAATCTCTACTATGTTTCCCCATGCGGGCAAAAAGTAGTTTCCAAATGTTTAAATGACTTTAAACTCATGTTTGCTCCGGAGAAGACTTGATTCAAAATTTTCATTATGATTACTTTTAATATTGCTGTTGTAAGGCAACGAATTTTTGTAACAATGGGTTTTATATTTAATAATTTAATGGCAAAATTACATGACATTTACTCTTTACCATTATAACTTTTTGAAGCTAAGTTTTTTAGAAATAAATTATAGCCCATGTTACTTCCTGATAATGTAGCTATCTGTGGTGAAAAAAAGGTTAAAATCTGTCCAGTAGTTTTAAATTTTACCCCCGACATCCTTACATTCAGAAGTAGCCATTATTATTAATTATTAATTTATTCATTTTATTATTTTTAAATTCTTTTGTTACTTAATGGTTGGCCAATAATTTAGGGTAATATAATATTTGCAAAGAAAAAAAAAACAAAATATTTTCCTTTAACTAAAAACTGAAATTAAAAATAATTTTAAAATTCTTCATCATATTATGCATGAAACTTAAATGCACTATATAACAAGAATAAACATTACATAATAAAATATTCTTTGTATTGCTTAGTCTTATAAGTTTTTTTTCTTGTCGATCCATTAGTTAGAACATACTACGGAACTTTAAAATTTGACATTGAGCAGGGTTATACAGTTCGAAAAAATATTTTCTTAGTGACAATAACTCAATTCACAGTACAGTTTAAATTTTCACAGTAGGAGTTACCAACCCTTCAATGTTATTGGTATATACGTATGCGTTTCATATTGAAGAGTTTTTTAGTTGAAATAGGACGCTTGTCCTGCATTTTGCAATCGTGTTCATATGTGTCCTAGGCTTGTTCACAATTGAAGGCAATTGAAGACATTGTTTTAAAATTCCATAAAGTAAAGAAATAATTTATTTAAGAAATCTGAAAAAAATCTAGGGAACAAGGAAAAGACTATTTAATCACGGGGACAGATTTTCTCTGAAAACTTGATAATATTTTTGAGAATTAAGAAATGAAAAAAAAAAATGTTCACATGCGCCCTCTTTTCCCTACATCTCCATTGGTGAAAAAACACGAAAACATTTTATGACGATCACTTTGATCAGTTATTCTCGCATCATTTTCAAGCAAAGTACACTATTTTGAACAGAAACCTAGAATTTCTGATTTATTGTTGGACAGTTTAAGGTCTCGTACTAAATCATTAAACTCTGTCGAGCTGATGAGTGGAGTCTTTGTGTTGACGCTATAAATTTTCTTCAAGAATATTTTCTTTTTTTTTAAGAAGGGGAGGGGCGCCAAAACGAGGTTTTGCTCTTGTTCGAAAATTAGGGGAAGGTCGGGTAGTATCGGACACCTAAGCTATTTCAATCATAACTTTTCGTTTAATTTGTAAAGAATTAGTTTTTACAGTAAATTATGCTGTACTAAGTGACCTAACATAAATTGTAAACTTTGGTTAAAAAAACATGGAATCGTATTTCTTAAACAAATTTTTGTCAAACTCTATTTTTGACCAATTTTAAATTTCGAAGGGTTGTATCGGACAAAACATTAAAATGTTGAAATAAAAAGAAATAGTTCATAAATAACATTTTAATGAGCAAAAAAAAAAAAAATGAAACGAACAAAGTAGTTGGTTACTTAGAATAGTATACAAGTCTAAAAATGAAAATAAGTAATAATTTTTTTATGAAAGTCGGCTGCTCTTTGTAAGCTTGTAGATTCAGCTGTTCTTAGACTCAAACCTTCATGTCTTTTCATAAATTCATAATAAAAGTCTTTACCAGCTTTCTTGGTTTCTCTATTATAACGGTGCTTGATATTTAGTTGATCTGCATATTTGTAAACCAAAGCTAAAAACTCGTTCTCACTCAAAGGCATAAGTTGACTATCTAAATTTTTAATACGATCATAAAGTATTTTTTCTTGTTTATCCGTGAATGTTCTTGGGAAAACTTTATGATTTCCTAAGACAGGCTTCATTACCACTTCTTTGTTTTCCCGTAAAGCTTCGATCCTATCAGCCAAAGTACTTTTTGGCACTAAATATCTTTCACTAACTTCCCTAATTGTCATTTTATTAAGTCCAACTTTTTCAATGACTTCTTTCATATGTGTTTACCCCATTGTTTGTGTTATAATCCCATTTATGTCGTGATTTTTCCATTTCAACATGTTGGATAAAGAAAAACACCGTCAGTATTTTATTTTGGTGCCAGTAACTTTGTCCGATACAACCCGAAATTGTTTTGTCCAGCACAACCCGACTGTAAAGCTACAGTTGTTTAACCACCACTAAGTTATTACTTAAGCTAGACACTTTTATAGCTCATAATACTTAGATTAATATACTATCAGTCTAAAGGTATAACAATAAAACAATATAACTTACTCTATGTGTAAATATATGCCTCAGAAGTTAAGTTCGTGCACTGCAATTCGCTCAACAAACAAATAACTAGATTCGCACACCAAAACGGACGGTTGATTTGAACCAATATAGTACAGTAAAAATAGGGGTCGGACCCAAACATCCAAAAAAAAAAAAAAAGCTAAACCTGGTGCAAATTGTTTATTACCCTCCCAATAAGAACAGGTAAAAAGTCCCACCCAATTGTGCGTCGGGTTTTGGAATGGGGGGCATCTAAAAATTGCTGTTTTGGGTATTTTTCCAGAAATTTTTGAGTAAATTTAAAGTGAGAATATTATGTTTTATTAAATTTAAAAGCATGAAATTAAAGGTGTTTGACCCCCAAGAGGGATGACGTAACCCACCAATGCTACAGATCCCCCCCTATCCCCGTAAAACGAAGCAGTACCCCCGAAGTCCTCTCCATACGTTTCATATGGAAACATTATTTTATGCCAAGTTAAAGTTAGAAATCGAGTGTGTCCATTTTCCAAGATCGATGATGCACCTCCTCTCAAAGCTACAGCACCCCTCCCCCGCTCCACCAAATAAAATAAATCCTCACCCCCTCCCCCTTCCCTTTTATTTCAAGTAGAAGTATTATTTCATGCAAATCAAAAATGCATTAAATCAGGACTGTCCACTCCATAAGAACAGTAGCTCACCTCCCAAAACGAAATTATGTACTAAAAGATTATCCTTCCCCCCCCCCTCTAATGGTGCACATTTGATTAAATGGCCAGAAAAATTACGCTGAACTGTTTTTTGCTTTCAAATGATTTCTCCTAAGCTTGTAACAAAAAGTATTGGTTTGGAATCTAGATCCTCAGCAAAATCGTTATTGTTGCAGCTATGTCTAACACAGTTTGTGCATATAATTCAGCACTTCAGTCCACTTTCAGACTTTTCAAACATTCACTATATCCAATGAACTCCTCAGAGCAAGCACAAGGTCTGAGACGCAGAAAGTCTTCTAGAGCAGAAAGCTTGACAGTTGTAATAGGAGGCAGATTATATTTCTGTGGTGCTTTCTTTGCACCCATCAAAAATGACACTAGCTTTCCCATACTTACAAATTACCTATACACTGCATTGCTGGAATATTTCCTTGAAGTTTACAGATCATTACCAAAAATATGATCAAGCAGGTATCTTCCATCTATTACATATGAGGCAGTGAAAAGCAAAGGGATGCAAGTGGGAAAATTAAAAATTTGGAAATAACCAGTACAAATGGTTGGTGAACCTCTCCTCTATGTTGAGGCAAGAGATGGTACTAGTAGACCTGGTAGTTGCTTCGATACAGCATAATTTAGAAACGAAAATCAATGAAAACCTACCTAGGATCTTATCTTTAAACGCCTTTTATTCAAAACTTGAAAGTGTCCACTTACATCCCTTTGCTTCTCACTGCCTCATATATGACACCAGCTGTTCGTTCTCTGATGGTGGATGACCCTTTTGCTTCAGATAATAGCACTTTAACTATACAAGATTTCTTTCCTTCTGAAACCAGATTCATCGAATACTAATGGAGGATCAGCGCATAATTCGTACCAAAAGTTTTTAACAATTTGTTATTCCATCTTTACTGTTCATACCATTCGGTGTAAAAGATGGTTTGGGCTTACACATCTTTACCCATAGTAACTACTCTCCTAACAGAAGCTAAAACATAACTGTTTACCTCCTTTACAAAGAAATGCCACAAAATTGTTTGCCTTTCAATATCCTTTGATGTTACTATCCGAACGTTAAAGGTCTCATCGCAACTCACCTTATCATCAGCGAGCGATACCACTACCAACTTGAGAGGGATGAACTTCTGGGGGCTTTAGAAACGGATTGTGATTTCCAAACTGGGAGACAAAAAGGTGTAAATATTTAGCATTCTATTGTTGCATTGCTCATTGCTCTCATCAAGACTTGTTCTATCGTTGAATCACTACAGGTTCTAGACCACCTGAATTTGTCACTGAGTTAGATCGTTGTATAGCTGATGTTTGATGCGATCAAATTTTTTTTATCGCATACTGTACTCAAAAGTTTGAGATAGTGTTGAAAGTATATGTCCGTATATTTAGCATAATTCACATAACCAGCTGCGTAAAAGAGAGGTAGCTCGGCGTTTGCAAATGAGAACCCCCACCGACTTAGAGGGTGCAGAATTGCAGCATTGCCCATCTCACTATTGGCAATTTCGGTTTGTCCCCCCTTACGGTGATGGCAAAAGATTGTAGAATAGTTGAAGTTTGTTAATCAAGAAGAAGTAGGGAAACTTTGGTCAATTTGGACTTTTTTTATGCTGCACACGAATTTTGTTTTCCAGCGCTCTAAACAGTTTAATAACTCCAGTCACAAATAATTTGGTTAATGAGCTCGCTTAGATCTTTTAGAATTATCATTCTGACATTACTATATCATTGTGTGGCATTTTGTACTTCGGAAAAGTTTAAATCAGTGAAATTTTTTCGTGAACTTCAATGCAATAGTTGATTTTAGAATGTAAATTCAGGACCCCCCCCCCCCAAAAAAAAGGGAATGTGCACCCCTTAAGTGTGACGGAGTATACATCAAGAATAAAAGCCCTCAAAAAACAAAGAAATACCCCTTGAAAAAACTGCCTTAAAAATTCCAATGACGCAAAGCCGCTCCATGACCCCCCCCATCCCCCCCCCCCCGCCTGTGCACCCCTGTTAATTAGAATTTTTTTCTGTTAGAGTTTAATATTTTATTATTATAGAGTGGTTTCTGCGAGGTTTGAGAATTTTTTTTAAGTAATAGAATTTTTTTTTATTTAAATAGAGGATTATTTTGTCCCCCCCCCTTCCCCCCAAAACCCGACGCGCAAATTGCTGGGACTTTTTACCCCTTCTTGCTGGAAGGGTAAGAAGTAATTTGCAACAGGTTTCACTTTTTTTGGATGTTTGGGTTTGGCCATTTTTTGGCCTAATTTTACTGTACTAATATGGCATCTGTGGCTTTCTTCCCCAATACGGCACACTATGTTGACCCAGTACGTGCTGCCCCTGGCGGAGGAATTAAGGAGTAACCCTTGTCCGATACTACCCACTGTCCGATACTAAACGACCTTCCCCCTACCTAGTTACCTCCCTGAGCAAACGATAAATTTACAAAAGCATATTCAAAACTCAATTAAATTATTTTCCTTATGCTAATCAGTTGAAATCTTCAAAACATACATATAGATGTAAAACAGATAAAAAGAAACTTTGAAAGCTATGGATCGATATTTTATTGTTCTGCGGAGGGAAGTATCAGAATTCATGCATTACAACATAAACAAATATTTTTTTTTCCTTGTTGACCTGTGATATAAATAATATTAGATACGATACCAAAAAAAAAAAAAAAAAAGAAATCGCGTCATCTACTGAAAAAATTAGTTAAGAAAACTGCATCAACAAAAAATTAATCTTGAACGTCTTTTACATTGATTATACTTTCTGGCAAATCAGAAAATATTTAGAACAAAAGAAAATTGTATACGTTTTGAACGCTGTTTTAGTAAACGCCTTTCCATACAAAATACAATGAAAAAACGGGGGAAAAAAAAAGAATTTATTTCGTGTACATCGTAAAGTTATAGCATGTATTTTTTTCATTCATGACAAACTATGATAAGTACACTTACTTTGGAAAAAATCTGTTTAGTAGTACACATGCAGTTAAAACCTACATTTAAACTTGTAGTAGACCTTTTTAATAAGTCAGATAACAACATTACATTAAACAATGCAATTCAACTATACATCATAATAAATTCAAATTATGCACTAATTATATTCATTTATTCTAAGAACTACCCTTTTTTAAATGAGTCAAATAAGTCTTAAATTAAAAGAAGAAAAAAAGGGTGTTGAAGTCTTCAAACAACATACCGCCAATAAATATCGAAAACAGCTGTAGTATTTATCAGCTTCAGATTTTATCACAAAAATGAAGGAGGTAAGTGGATAAATGGAAGAGATAGTTCAAAATAAAGATACTATACAGTCAAAAATACCCGGAAATGTATTAAAAAAGTGTTGATGTTTTGGCATATAAGGATTTTTCGAGCGTTATTATACGTTATGCCATATAAATGGTTTTATTCTAATCACTTTCCGTTAAAAATGCATTTCAAAGATCAACAGCGAATTGAATAAGAAAAAAGTTTCTTTGATCATCCTGTATCCTAAACTCTGGGAATAAGCTGCAGATTTCAAATTTTCTTTCCTTTTTGTGTGCCCATATTCAATGGTTTTGGTTTAAAAAATCACTTATATTGACAAAGATAAAGCATTTCTTTCAAATATGCCTAATTATTTTTCTCAGATTTCTCCATGTTTTCTAAGCAATATTATCAAACTTTCAGAAAACTTTGCAGATGCAAGACAATGGTTGTATTGAAATTTGAAATAAAGACATTGAAAATTTTAATAAATGAGAACAATTAACGGAGTTAATTTCTCATTGCACATGTGCGAAAGATAATAATTTATAATCTTCATAATTTTGTAGTCAAGTGAATGTTTCAACTAAAAGATACAGTTGAATATTGTACTAATTTAGGGAGTTATCGGCGGTCTAATTAGCTGTATTTTAATGACCCTGGATTAGGCAATGAATTGTAAAGTCGTTTATTAGTTTAAAAATTTTTGTTTACATTAATATTAACATCATCTTTTAATGACTTGCTATTATTTTCAATTTTAAATTAATTTCATTAAATTATAGTAGATATATGTTTTTTATTTATATTTCTGTACCGGGGAGGTAAAGGTATATTCATTTTCCAAATTGGGGTCTAAGCTCGATCATACTCAACTTTTTATACTATGCTCGAGGGATTTAAATTAAGTCAAAAATCTAGTTCCTAATAAAAAACAAGGTAGACAATGTAAAACAGAATTATGATGTCGTGAAACTATGCCGGATTTGATTTAAAAACAATTTAAACATGTGCCTTTTAACGTTTTTTCTTTGTAACATAATGCCCTTTGTTTTGAAAGAAATATTTGTAAAAAAAAATATTTTTTTAATGTTGTTTTTAATACTAATACATGTATCTTCTACGCTAAGCTTTTGCAGGACCTGTAACTGAGTCCTCCAGAGAATTTTCTTTGAAATTATTTATTTACATTTTTATTTATAGAAATAAATATCTGATTATTTCGATATTATTTTTCAATTTTTTTTCAATTACAATTTATATTTACCTTCTGTGATGGAACAATTCCGCTTTGTGAAACTTATACACTTGTCATCTTATGGACAACTGTAGAACTTTAACGTAAGAAAACTCGTTTTTAATTTATACTAAAATCTAGTTATAATCTTTTAAAATTGTAGTAATTTAAATTCAAAAATTTTTACATCAATGCAACAAATTCAAAAAAATTCTGAATTACTTCGCATGCAACACTTACCCACTTGTAATCCGGGAAGCATTGCCACCAATCTTGAGAAACTTTATCCTTGTCAGAGGCAGCAAAAGACGCAATGACTCCACTTCAAAGTCTCTGTTGCTTGGACTGAACTCTCCGCATCCGGAGCAACTATCCGTGTGATCCGGATCGAAGAGGAGGTGCTTGCTGCATGACGTCACTTTTCTTCCGCCAATTGGGTGCTGAAGAAGTGAGAGTTTTTCAAACCGAATAAAAATTCTTCAAAAGTTCATAGTCTTGAAAATTGATTTTTTTTTTAAATTCAGCGGGTTTTTCAACAATGATTATTTATTTAACTCATTCCATTTTAAATTTCTTTCAAATGTAATGACAATCAAAAAGTAAAAAAAAAATCTATTTTTAAAAGAAGAAGCAAACATAGTTTAAAATAATGTCCTAATAAATCAATATCCTCTAGGTTGATATTTATACAGACAACATTCAGCTGATTTGTACATACATATATGCTGTAATCAAGCATTACTTCAAACCTCTACAAAAAAAATTACACGAATATGCTTTAATTTAAAATTTTAATTTTGTAACTTACTTGGTTTCAAAAAGACAGTCGTGGGACCGGCTGACAAAGGCTACGATTTTACTGAAAAATATAAGCTTATAATGTTGAGTTTAAAACGTTAAATTTGTGTGAATGTATTAACTCAAACTTAATTCAATTTCATGTTGCAATATACTTGCAAAATTATTAGCTTATGTTTCTAAAGATACTGTGTTTCTCAGAGCTCCTGTCGGCCAGTCTCGCGACTAGCTGCATTGCCCGGCTTTGCACGGTTTACCTCTAAAATAAAAGTTGCGTCAAGTGACGCATGTTCAGACTTTAATTAGAGAAAAAAGCTAAAATTTTTCGACAAAATAATCATTCTTAAAGAAAGAAAACGGCAAATCACTAATGCATTGGTGAACCATTCGTTGTTTTTTTATGCACTGATGAAGGGGGCTTGCATTTAATAGTACCGAAACAGCTGTTTGCTGAGTTGTTAACTCTCTTTTAAGTGCTTTTATTTGTACTTTATACACGTTGTGTCATTTTACTTAAAGCAGCAAACTAATTATTAAGATCAAGCAGTGCAAACTCCGTTCTTAAACTTCAAAATAGTTTTATCATTCATGTCAATTGGACGCCTTTAGAAATGTAATTTCAAGATAACAGTCGTCATTTATTGTTATGATAAATAATCTACAGTTATTTAATAATTTTATAGAAAAAACTAATTTAACAAGAGAAATTTCAAAACTGTAAAAAATGACTTTTTTAAGCAAAATTTTAAAATTGTGTTAAAATTTACAATAAGTACTTTCAAATCTTTTGGCACAAACTTTTGTATTTTTAATTAATGTATGGTAGCTGTCGAATACCTTCTCTTTAAAAAAAAGTGGATTAAGATATTATTTTAAAATAAGTTTTTTTTTCGATTAAAGACCTTTTTACTCGGCACTCGTAAAGAATATTTTTCAATTCTTTAATGCAAAATAATATTTTTTACAATAATTAAATCAACATTTATTCCTTATAAAATTATTTAAAAAAAATATATATATATATATTTTTTGGAGACCAAGCGTGCTTTAAATAAAATACCTTTTTCTTAGAACAAATTACTATGTTTTTAAGTTTTTTGAATGTTTCGTTCCTATAAGTTATTTCCGTCCTTATCTTTTTTTACTTATAAAATAAATTAGTTGTTTTTATATTATGAAAGGAAAGTAAAGTTCAGCATAAAGAAATACACGAAACAAGAAAGCGCAAAAACTCATTTCAAAATGCAAGTCATCTGCTCCCCCCCCCCCCCAAAAAAATAAAATAAAAACACATAAGGAATATCCTCGAAAACATTGTATTGAGATACTGGAGCAAAAAAAAATCACCAAAAGCACTGATTAAAAGTTGAGAAACAGTCTTTTTGAAGATGACAACTGAACAGTTTGAGAAAAACTTAAATTACTCATAAACCCACAAACTTCGAGATAAGATTTTTTACAAGGGGAAAAAACCCTAATTCATGCTTGACTTTGTTTTTGATTTTTTCCAAACTCTTTTTGTATTCCGGCACTTATATTTTAAAATTATTTTCGTTTTTACATGTAAAAATAAAATATGTATTACATCAGCAATGAAACTAAAAATTGTCCCTTTTCTTTAAAAAATTGAGGAGGTGTCTTTAGAAAAGATTTAATCATAAAAAATCAAAAATAAAATTAAAAGTGGATTGTTATTTGCCTAGTGAAATACCCCAGCATTTATAGATCAATTTTTTTCAAGCAAAAAAGAACTATAGTATCTTCGTTTATTTGAACTCTAACAATATGAAAGGGAGGAGTTAGAGGTAGAAAGGAAACATAATTGCGTGGAATATAGTTGAAGTACTTTTGCAAAACTACTAATATTGAAAACGAAATCCAACTCTGCGCCAATTACAATTTCCTACTACCTTAAAAAAGAGATTAACATTGCCAAGCTTAAGCTTCACAGAGCCACACAATATTCCTCTGCAGTTTGTTCACAGAAAAGATTGACCGATATTAAACAAATGGGTTTCAGGAAGTCTGCCACTTTGGGAATTTATATTCTACGGAGTAGAAAAGTAAAACAATATTCGCCATGCATTCATTGTCTGTTTGGTCGGATTTGTTATTTGCCATGCCGAATACGTGATTAATGACAGAAAATTGGCTTCTTATTCAGTTTAAATTTCGTCTATCTTTCAAGTGAACGCTGTCTAAGTGGCTAATCGCAGAGCTGCTATTTATACCCCATGTTCATTTACTACAGGCCATACCTGTAGTCATTTTTGCAAATTTGCGTTTAGTATTGGGTTAAAATCTTGTCGAATTTAAAAAAGAGGTGTTTTGTTTTCATTTCAGTTCATTATAGTAGTCAACCGTTTGTAATATTTCAATATTTACTAGTCGAATGAAAACAACTAATTAAAACATTTCATGTAAATTATAAATACCATTTAAGCACAAATTTCAGAAACATCTTATTACATTACTTTAAAGGATTAAAAAAAAAATGTTTGTGGCTTATTCGAGTAGGATATAGTAGAAACAGGTTTGTGCTTATTACAGGCATGGTAGGGGTATGTTTGTAGTTGAACATTCTTTTAAAAGTCACCTCTTCAATTAACCTTACTCAGAAAAAAAAACCCAGTAGGATTATTGGATAGGGTAGGTTGGGGTAGATTGGCTAGAAAAATGACTACTTTGTCCTACTCCTGTAATAAATTTACTATTATTTTTTCTTTTTCTTGTTTCAGCTTAGAATTGGGTATTTCTAGAATATTTTTTCACAAATTTCATAGAAATAGAGCCATTTCGATATGAATGTCAAACTTTATTTTCCCAAAATCCAAGTAGATGGAGAAATTTGGTTATTGTAACGGTTAAAAAGCACAAATTATGGTTTAATAGCAATCTTACTCAATTTTTTCAAACTTAGGCTGAATTCAAGTGCAATAGAAACAATGGGATAGTATGTATTATGTACTATACAGTCGAGTCCCGACTTATGCGAGGGATGCGTTCCAAGACTCCTCGCGTAAGTCGAAATTTCGCGTTGTGGAAAAATATATGTATACGATTTTTTTTAAAGCATACCAAATTCTTTTAGACTTTTATAAACACTCCTCAATACGCTTTAAAGCATTCCTTAACTATACGCTACAGTTTTTTACTTAAAGAACTAAACTTTTACGGAATTTAAAAAATAAAAAAACTGTTTTATTCAACACATAAAATACTAAGATGCACAAAATGAATGATCAACGGGAGAGAATGACTTAAAATAAAACAGTACCGTACGCAGAGTATGTATAGTAATAGTAAAATGTTGCACTATAATAGTACCGTACAGTAGATACAGTAACATATTTATGAGTTAAAAAAATGAAGATAGTGGTGATTTATGCTCTATGATCAGATCGTTATTCTTATGTTATACATTTTTAAAGACGGTTGCTTCGCCTTGTCTTTTATAACGTTTCAATTTGTGGCAACAGATCCTTTTTCTGATCTCTTAAATCCATAATACAAGAGCAGCTTCTAGTTTCATAATATTTACTATACTAGACTGCTCTGCAAGCTTAAATATTGAAAATAAGTTCTGAACCTTTACGAATATCTTTTTGTTTTGACTTTTAATTGTACGCATGGAAGATTCAATCGTATTTATTGTCGCACTACCGTCGACGTTTTGTAGTTAAAGCATCTCAAGAATCTTAGCTTTTTTTTAATCAGAAACTTTCATTTTCTTCCCATCTTCACAAAGTTTAAATGAAGATGCCACCAAGATACCAATATATTTCATCACCTTTAATATTTATAATGAAAAAAATAAAGAAATTAAGGATGCTGAATGGTTATTTGGTGCACTAACAACTCGATGCGTAGATTAGTTTGATGTGGGAATTTTCACTCTCTGTGATGCTTAGAGGGATGTAATAACATTCACGAAATCAGTATTTAGTAGCCAATAAGGAAACCAATACTTCCTTCTAAAATATCGTGTTGTGACCGAAAAATTCGCGTTAGCTCTAAAATTCGGGTTATAGCCACTTCGCATAAGTCGAATCGCGTTGTAGCGGGAGTCGACTGTATTATATTTTCAAAGTAAAATAATAACCCATGTAATACATTTTCAATTTTATTGCTGTCTTTTAAAAACAGTAACTGTCAATAGTCTAAAATTCAACTTAGGGTTAAGTACCCTCATCGTGTGAGTAAACAAAATATGCTACGGTTGTACTCCCACAACCACAAATAGCTGTTTTTTTAAATAGTATGTAGAGGAAAAGGGGCTCATGTGAACACGGGGCACATGTAAACATGATATGTTTTACTAAGATCACTTCAAGCAAAAAATCTGGAAAAGTTCTCAAATAAGGACAGTACCAGTATCTCTTGGACAAACATTTAGAGCAATGTGCCATTTTATGTTTCTGTGGTGGCAACTTCTTTGTTTCAGCAGATTTTGAAAAAAAAAATTATCACTGTCTTCTTCACGTGGAGACATTTTTAAAAGTAACTGCTAATCTAAGTATTACAAACCATTGTTTGAACATTTAAGTAAATGTATAACAATGTTTAATTTTTTTTTATTAAATTAAAAAAATATATTTTTGCGAGTTTGCTTGGTTGCCATAATTGCTCTCCATAATATTATTATTAGCGTAGGATATTGTAAGTGGTAAAAAATAAGTAAATATTTATAGTTATTATTTTCCAATTATCAGTTAGTGAATTTATTGGTAGCTGTAATAAATACTATTAAATATTTATTTATTTATATTTATTATTTACATTTTAAGTATTTTTTGTTATTAAATAGTTGGCTGATAAATTAGTGTTATATAATACTTACAGAAAATAAAAAAACACAAAATATTTTAATTTAATTAAAATCTGAAGTTCAAAATCATTTTAAAATACATTATCAAACAACGTATGAAGCTTGAAAGCAAAGTTTATATAGTAGAATAACACTTAAATAATAAAAAAATATTTTTATTATGTAGTTATATAAGTTTTTTTGTAGTCTATTCAGTAATCAGAACAGGCTGCGAGACTATAAAATTTGACAGTAAGCAGTTATATGCTCAGGAAAAATATTTTCTTAGTGAAACAATAACTGTACAGTTGAAATTGACGCAATACTGGTTACAGATCCTTTAACGTATTTGTTCTTTAGGTATATGCTTCGTATTGAAGAACTTTCCTTTAACATATGATGCTTCTCCTACATTTTTACAGATGTTCATATGTGCCCTAGGCCTGTTTACATGTGAACAACCGCAGACTTTTTTTAAAAAATACCATTAAATATAAAAAAAATTTTTTTTTTTATGAAAAAAAAAAAATCCAAGACACAAAGGAAAATTTATTCAATCATGGGGACACTTTTGCGCTGAAAAATTGATAATATTTTTTGAAAAAAATAGAAATTAAAAAAACTGTTCACATGTGCCCCCTTTTGCCCTAAGTATATTATTTTAGATAATTGCCCTCATGTATTCCCATTTTTTTTTTAATTACAAACCAAGAAAAAAATTTATAATACGCTGAAGTATGGTTGTCTACCCATTTTTAGACAATAAGCGAGAGCTAAAAGGAGAAATGTATTGCTAATTTACCCTCATTGGCAAATTAGTCGGGTCTTTGAAAATAAATTATTTCATGAGTCTGACTCCCATGAGTTACTACAGCTAAAACTCACCATTTACATTGCTAAACTTTTTATTTAATCTTTAAAAAATGTGTCAATATTGAATTTCTTTAGCTAATTATGGCAATTGCAATGAAAACATTTAATCTTTACTAATAATAAAGCTGAAAGTCTCTCTGTCTGGATGTCTGTAGGATGTCTGGATCTCTGTGACGCGCATAGGACCTAGACCGTTCGGTCGATTTTCATGTAATTTGGCACAAAGTTAGTTTGTAGCATGGGGGTGTGCACCTCGAAGCGATTTTTCGAAAATTCGATGTGGTTCTTTTTCTATTCCAATTTTAAGAACAAAACTATCATAAGATGGACGAGTAAATTACGAAATTATCCTAACGTGGAACCGTAACATGGGCACAAGCCAATTGTCGAGATACGAAATTACCATAACGTGGAACCGTAATATGAGACAAGCCAATTGGCGAGAAAATTCACCATACATTATTTGTAAATACACAGGCGAACCAAAAGACCTTTTAATTTTTCTACTACGGGCAAAGCCGTGCGGGTACCACTAGTAATTAATATAACATGTTTTTTTTTCGCAGACGTTACCATTTATTTAGGGAACAAAGTAACAGTAAATATTTATACCGTTTTGTCTTATTACTAATTTTTTAAGGTAGTTTCATCAGGATTTGTTACATTATTTATTTTTAGAAAAGACATTACAGATTTTTTTTTTTATAAAGGTAATACTCATGAGAAAAACGGTGACTTGCCAAGAAGTTTTTTGGAGTTTGTAAAATATAATCAAATAAACTCACACACAATCACCTGGACAGAAAGCTATAAACTATAAGGAATTTATGCTTAGGAAAGTTTTAAAGTTTATATAAACAAAAATTGCGGTTGGTTCAAATTGTGTTGAACCAAATGTGTCAATGCATTTGAAAATTGCCATGTTTATCAGCTTTTCACTTTAAAGAATCAATTAAAAAGATGCGAAGGCACCACCAAGTGATAATTTTTTTAGAATTGTATGAAAGATGAAAAGAAATATTTCACCCAGGTAGTAAGCGTCATAATTTTTAAAGCTATGTATGGTCAAATGTTTTACAATACGTTGAATATCTCTCTTTGTAAATTTCTGCGGAACATGCATTCGTTAATCGTTCCCTCCTCGTTAATTCAAACGCGCTTCCAACATTATAAATTATCTACATTTTTCAAATTCAAGCTACTAACGATTTCATAACGTTATTTCCGCGCTTCATGTTTAAAATATTAACGGAAGTGACGGGAGGATGAAATTTTGCAGTTATATTAGAAAGAGAAAATTATGCAAAAATCAATGTTTGTTGGGTATCATGACATTTTTCATCAACAGCACTTTTCTAATTGAAAGAAGTGGATCAGTTACCAGCTCCAAAATGAGAAAATAATTTATAAGTAAATAAAGAAAAAGTTAAAGTGCATTATCAAAAAACACATCATTTTTTTACACAGCACAGTTATTTTGAATTTTTTTTTAGACAATAGGTTTAAAAAATACTCACGAAGTTGTGACAATATTGATATTTAGTTTAGATATTTGCTGGGATATTATTATGACGTAGAACATAGAATTGGATAGCATATTCCCATTTCTGACACATCTGTTGCCATGTTTGCTTTTCATACTTCACTCCAAATTTTAATGGAACTTTACATTTGAGTTCATGACTTTATTTTTTAAATTTATTTGTTGGTCTATTTCAAATTTTACGAGTCTAAACAAAAATCTTGGTGACCCTATTTCCATTTTTAGATAGCGTTTAGTCTTATTTAGTCGCTTGCTTTCTTTAGAAAAAATAAATATTAAATTTTTAATTTTAGCAATGGGGTGGTTTCCTTCAGTCAAAAGTACTACTTCTAGTCATTGAAATGGATAGCATGAGCAAAAGAAATTACATGGACCCAGAATACTTTAATTTTTCCAGCAGTTTTTTTAAATTACTTTTTTAAAATGTCCGAATTTTTCGAACAAGGCGTGGTCTTTATGACGTCACAAATGATGCAATTTGGAGCATTTTTCTCCTACGTTTCCACGTTATGATAATCAAGCAGCGAATTAAAATTGCGCTCTACGCTTGCTATCAACCATATCGTTGGCAATACAAGTGACTAATAATGTGAATTAAATATTTTGTTCTGTAAATGGCAACATTGAATGGCATTTCATCATTTGTGATAACACACGACAGAAGTGTAAACAATGAAAGCGTAACGATTTAAGTATTTTTTTTAAATATTGAACTTACATAAATTATTTAGAAAAAGTCAGATCCTTTGTTTTTAAACATGCTCTTTTAGAAAAAAAATACTTTTAAAATTTTGGAAACGACCCCATTCGCAACTCCAGAGCTCGAATACGCTACCTTACGGTGATTAACAATATTAAAGGAAAAGGTAAAACATTCCATTCCACGTGTTTTCTTTGGGGTAAATTACAGGCTTCAGACAGTTTGTGGGGTAATGTAATTTCAGAGGAATAAAAAAGAAAGCTTCCCGCAAACACGATGAAAAATTACCTTCATTCACTAAGCGTCAAAGCAAGTTATAAGTTACAGCATTTGTTTGTTTTACCTTTTTCATCCGCTATTAAACAGTGGCTGCAGCGCTCCCTATAGTCTATTGGAGTTGCGAATTGATTCATCAGTAGATTTTGACGATGTTTTACAAGTAGATAAGCCCTTTGCTTTATTTAGTTAGAAGAAAAATCGTTTGAAAACGTACCAAAGTGTTCAACGTCTTGATAATCCCCTCCTCCTATATCTGTAAATGTATTTCAAAACAAGGAGTTATGGAACACGAGTTTTAACGAATTTTTAACCCTTTAAAAAAGTTTCTGATAAGAATTTCGATTGAAGTCAAATTTTAAACTTAGTTTCCTTTGTAGAAAAAACTCGCATTGTGGTAACAAACGCAATATGAGTATTTTAAACAATTGCTCTTTTAAAGCAATTGTTGCCTTGAAACCAATTTATCCGACATTGTTGCATGGTTTTTTATTAAAATTCTGAAGCTCAACAGTACAAAAGAAAATTAGTATTAATCAGTTTAAAATATCTGACCTCCAAATTTGACTAAAAGTATTATTTTAGATCATTTTCTCACTTTCAGTCATGACTAGAATAGCTCTTTCTGCTTTTAGTACATCGTTTCTCATCGTTCTGGCATTTTACACATTAAATGGTCAAAATGAAGAATGGCAAATAGTAGATGACGGTACTGAAGCGGCTTACTACGTCAATCTTATTTCCCATGCGCTCGTACGCACCTCTATAGCCATGTTCTTCTGTCTCATATTTCGCACGATGCTGTATGAATGCTTAGAACAAGAAGATAATTCAGTAATGTTAAACATCTTAACTGATGTAAGTTTTACTTTTTTCTTTTCTTTTCTCTTTTTCTTTTTAAAAAAATCTTAATGCTACGCAAGTCCGGAGCATTAACAACATGTGGAAACCGCAAAATGGCAACTAAGTGATTTGTTCTTGAATTGTGACCAAAGGAATTTGAAACAGATTTAGTATAATCCCCGGGTTGGCGACATTTCCGCTAGGCAACATTTTCTGACGTCAAGCCCAGCTAACGCGTTTAAATTTTGTAAATTTTACGGTAACCTATGTAAGCTGCAAAAAAGTTGCAAAATAAAACAACTGTCACCAACTCGGGAATTAAAATAAAGCTGTTCCAGGAAATTTATCAAACTTAAAATACTTCTTGAATTTTTAATGTTTTTGTCCCGTTTGATACACCTTTTGCTCACACCGTATCACTTACCGGCAACAATGGTGGTACATGTAAGAAGGAAATAGATAAATAAATAAATAATTAGTTAATAATAAAAAAAATATAGGAGAAAATAAAAAAAAATAATTGAAATAAAACATACATGAAAAATGAGTAAATAAAACAAAATAAAATTGAAAAAAAAAAAAAAAAAGATCTGAATTCTAGAAAAAAAAACTTTCCGAATAACTTCTTTTAACTGTTTTATTCTCAAATGATACAATACTTAAAAAACATTTATGGTTTTTACGTTTACCCATTTTCGATTCGTAGCATAAATTAACTGTTTATCATTAAAATTAAAAAAAAAATCTTCCATATTGTATAATTTTAACTGTGTGTCATTATCGATCATATCCTTAAAACACCACCACGAAACACTTGCGCAAACTAATTTTTGTGACAAGAAAAAACATTAAATTTAGATTTTAAATCAATAACTACCAATTTCTTTTTTTTTTTTCATTGCTGAGATGGGTCCTTGTTGAGCAATATGTCTCCTTTTAACAGCAGTTGTAACAAAATTTCGCTCAACATTTTCTCTTTTACTTGGAAAACTCTCGTGATAATTTTTATTTTTAAGAGATTAATCTTTTTTTTTTTTTCAGATTCCAGCCTATTTATTGTCCAGAGTACTGCCAACAAGCTTTATTTTAGCCATCTTAGCAGTGATCAGTTACGCAGTCATGGGATTTCGATTCGTGTATGATGTCCTGGTCACTGGACACGGTCTGGCGTTGGTTCTTGAAGAAGCGAAGTTAGTTCATGTTTATTTCAATAATGTCAGAAATTTTTTTTAACTTAAATTGCTTTTTAAAACCCAAAGCATAACATTCAGTTTATAGCTTCAATCATGTCCAGATTAGATTATAAAGTTTTAAAAAATAAGGAAAATACATTTTAGGCACATAAAATCAAACTTTTCATGGATCCATAAACGGATTTCTTAAAAATGTTTTTTTTTTTTCAAAGCTTTCACTAAAAATAATGGGTATCATTAGTGTTCTCATAATAGGATAGTTTCCCTCATATCCAAGATATATTTTTCTTATATTGAATGTTTTAGTAAAATAAACATTTTTTGAGCAGTCACCATTGCTTATTTTTCTCTGTTTTTGACCATCCTTGATGTTGTGGTTCCTTTTTCAGCCTCGACTAGGGGCCTCCCCAGCACCACCGCCCACCAGCGCGGCTCCTTCGGTCCTGAGCACTGTCCCCCGTACTCCACTTCTGCTGGACGGTGGCATCCATGTCCTACACACGCATGTTCATACGTATTCACACTCACACATGCACGCGCCTTTACACACATACACACACACCTACGTACAAACACTTAAACCTACACACACACAACTTTACACACATAATCAACCAGGAGGAGAGATATGCTTGGGAGGGGGGCCGTTTCTAGAAACAACAACTCCAGTGAGTGGGGTCTTGTCGCAACTCGTGATTGCGAAACACATAATTGGAATTCAAAGTTTCAGAATTCAAATTAGAGTTGATTGAGGGAAGTGGGCGTCACAGGTTTTTTTTTTCTTTCGTTTAAAGTTATCGTTAAATTGATTGCAATCATTTGAATAGTGAGGTAAGACTTAGTTGAACAATGCTTAACCTGTGCCCCACGAGCTTTAGTGCTGGTGTCTGTCGACGTTAACTGCACTTTTATTTTAATTCCAAAAAGACTGATTCTTCCCCGGAAACAATGTGCTCGTGTGATAAATAGAAAAAAAAATAAATAAATAAATACGTAACAATCAACAAAGCAAATTACAAAAGAAAAAAACATTAACATCTATTATCTAATGTAAATTATGCAAAACTGAATTGTTTGTCTTTGAGCAGAAAAAATTGTCTGTATTGCAGATAAAGCAAAAACCTGGGGGACTTTATTGGGGGGGGGGGGGGAGTTTTCTTTGGTATGTCTCTACATTTCTTACAAAGAAGACATTTCAGAAGGAAAGAAAACGTTTTTGGTCAAATGGATAAAGCAAGAAATAGATTCCTATTCGGGGAAAAAAATTCTTGCGAAAAACGTAGTTTCTCTTTTCTCCCTTTCTTTCTGGTAGAAAAACGATGAGAAAATCATGGATAAAGCGCATTTTTACTTGCGAAAGTCCTTATAAATTATACATGTCGAATAAAAAAATGGAGACACGAGCCAATATGAGTTCATAAAAATTCGTTTAGAAAATTAGTTTATTTTTAGCAAACTGAAGTGAACAAATTAGCATACCAAAATATCACACTCCATTGTTAGTTATTCATAGCGTCAACAAGTGACTTTAACTTCAGCAGCAACGAAAACGTGAATTGTCAAATTTTGCTATTAGAATTTTCTTGTGCTATATTTTATTTGGAACTAAATGTTCTTTAGCAGTATACTTTTTCTTATTTTAATCGTAAGAAAGATCGCATCTTAAAAACAGAAAATAATTTGAAATGCTTAACAAAATTTAAATAAAAATTTTGCATTTGCAAGCTTTTGAGAGTCTGCTAGTCTATTTTTGACCCGTAAAATGAAAATACTTAAAGAAAAATGAATAAGAACATGAATTAAGTATAATGTATTGCTAAAATCTCGCTGAAATGAAAGATAAAAAATTCGAAAATAAATCACACAACAAAATAAACATAGAAAAATTGAAATTTTTAATGTGGGATGAATAGATGAGAAATGTATCTTTCGATCTGCTCGTCCTTCGGTCTGCCTATCTCTTCCCCTAATAGCATTTGAAGAAAAAGCCCAATTCGAACAAACCATTTTTTATTTGAAAGATATCGACAAGGACACGTCATTCCCACATTTCATTTTTTAATTTGAATAGTTTTCATTTCTTTTTAAACTGTTCAAGACGATTCCCATTAGTACCAACGAAATCTCCTCCAACAAGAGCTTTTTTTAAATTTAAGCCTGGTTCAATTGATAAATAACAAATATAAGTACTGTCTAACGACGGATTGTATGGAAAGACAAACATCCGTTTTACAGCCGGAAATGGACGAATCTATTTTTTTTTCCGATGTCAGCTTTTGCAGAAGCAGAGTCTCATTCAATTGAGCGGAATACGCACATCAATTTTTTTACTTTTCCCCCTTATTCACATAGATTCGTCTTATCTGGACATTTGAAAATTCCATACAATCCGTGGTTGGACAGTATCTATAAATTTCTTTTGTGCTCAACACAGAGACTTGTAGCTAAATGCAATCTGATTTTAAGTATGCTGACCTTGGAATTATTTTAAATCCATGTAGTCTTGAAAATACTTTTCCATTTCTTGTTAATATTTTCTAACGTTAGGAAATAAAGTTTATGTTTCGGAACTATAAAGGCAAATATTTGCATGTATTTAGCCATTTTGTCATGATTTTTTTTCTGGGCGTGCAAAAACATATGTTGTGAACACGACAAGTATTGAGTTAATAAAGATACGAATTACGTACACTTGTTTTTTATTACATGGAACACGTTTCATACAGCATACGCCGTTAATTTGTGGATGGAAAAACATCTCACTGAAAGCAAAACACCTCTATGCAATAATTTGTACTTTTTGTGCTTCAGTAACATGGTTTCATTATTTTGTTTCAATCACAAATGTATTGTTTAATTCCGAATATATACCATCATGATAAATATTATATTTATGAGCGTTTTTGAAACCCATCTAAAAGTAAATAAATTCCTAAATTAACAGGAAAGTAAAGAAGAAAAAAATCGAATTACATCAAATTCTGTGCATTAAATAAAATATTTTTGTTTAAAGTGCTAATTTATGCCGTCACACTTAAGCGAGAGAGAGAGAGAGAATTTATGTTTTCCACAAATACGTTTCAAATGTTGTTTTTGCTGACAAAACTATGTGCACACTGCATGGCATTATTAAAATCGCTTTGATAAAAAATGTTCGTTTCTTTTAAGTAACACAGTTAAAAATTTAAAAAATCAGCCAAAAAGATGCAATTAATCAGAAAATGCTAAACAGGAGTTCGTTAATACTCTATCTAGGTCAGTATAACTTTACCTGAAAAATGGATAAAAAAGTATTCACTTATACAGTCAAGGATATCGGTTAAAAGAATATCCCGTATAAATGTAGTACATTTTCAATGTGTCAAAACGCTGATGCATATTATTTTAACCCCTTTTAATGGACTATTCCGCTTTTTAAAAGGATTTTTCGTGGACAATTGGTTATTCCATTAAGCTAGCTAGACTATATTATACACTCACTGCCAAAAGCTTAGCACGCAGAGGTAAAATGCGAAAAAATTGATAAGTTCTGCTTTGATTGACAAGAAATGCGGAAGGACAGTAGGAAATATGTTTATGCAATGAACAAAGCAAAGAATTACATACAGAGAGAAGAAAACAATAGTAAATTTTCATAAATTATAAGGTGACGTCATATTAGAGTCATTCACAAAATATTGTTTAAATTCAAACTAACAACAAAAACTGACCATAATTGGGTATGTCAGTACCCCTCAACTGCATACAAAGTATACAGCGTGTAAACATGCTTAGTCGAGTGATCTCCATTTTTCTTGTAGAGCTGTTTCCAGCTTTGTGAGAGTGGCTGCGGGTGGGAAATGTGTACATACAGCACGATCGAGAGCCATTCCAAAGAATTTCTATGGGATTTAGGCCGTGGGAGTACGCCAGTCAATCCATACGCGCAATACCCTCACTGCCCAGGCAGTCGTCAATGATGGCGGCTCTACGGAAGCGCATAATCGTCCATTAAAACGAAATCAGGACCCACTGCTACAACGTACACTCTCAGAGTGGGGTCTAAGACTACCTCCCAATACCGTATCGCCGTCACAGAACTCCGGCTGCAGATGTGCAGGTCGGTGCGATACCCCAACGAAATCCCTGTCCAGACAATGATACGTCCACCCCGAAATGCGTGGTGTTCGTTGATATTCTGGGACCAATTGCGCATGCCTTGTTCTCCCCAGACCCTTACACGCTTGTCATCGGGTTGCAGAGCAAATCTTGACTCATTAGGGATCATAACGTTGCCCCAATCAGATGCAATCCAACTGACATGTTGGTGGACTCACTTTAATCGTGCCCCTCTAGATTGGACGGAGAGAAGAACACACACTCGTGGTATTCTGGCAAACAGCTCGCTTAAGTGTACGCTGTTAAACATTTTCCGCAAAATTTACGGTAGTTGTGAATCTATGGCAGTTACTGGCCAGTAACTATTACCGTAAAAATCAAATTTTACTGTAAAATTTTCAGTTTCATCGGTAGGCCACAGCAACCAATTGGCGCTGGGATCGCTTATTTCTCCGATATAAATTACCGTAAAAATCAGCGATGCTGTAAGTCCGCCATTTTACAGTAACAATTACCAGAAAATCTTCCTGAATTTATAACAGTGTAGCATTTGGCGCACAGTACTGGCAGATATCGTCCTACCGATGGCCGCTGTAATCACAAATGTCATACGTGTGGAGGTCTCTCTTCAGTTCCGTTTTGGCAACAGCAGTCTTCTGATCGGTAGAGTGTCGGATTCGGGGCCGGAGGGTTCTGGGTTCGAACCTCGATGGTCGAAGACCCACCGTCGTCATTAAAGGGGATTGGGCGACGTTAAATATGCTCGTGGTCTCAATGTCCTCCAAGTGAAACGATACCTCTGGGGGTGCTAGCACCAGGTAGCTATTAGCTCCTGGACTAGTTCTAAATTCTCATTAACTGTTCGATCCGGTGATGGTGCTGCCATCTATCGGTATATAAAATAATGGAGGCAAGGCACTTAGTATGCAGTCCTCGACATAAATACAGTTGTAGTCAGTTGTGACTCTGAATAGGAATAGGAATAGGAACAGCAATCTTCCGCGGGGTTCGTAACCCTTCGGCGGCCGGTCACAGGTCTTCGGACAACTGTTTGACTCGTTAGAAATTGTTTCCATAATCGTGAAATCTCGGAGTGATGGAAGCCATAAAAAAAGAGCAACATCTTTGATCGAGTGTTTTGCTTCAATGCGTCCGACAGCACGCCATCGCACAGAATCTTTCATTCGTCTTCTGCAAACCATACAAACACGTCTGCCTTGAAAACAAATCGAACTAAAGTTCTAAACATCTTTAATCGGCACATACAATCAACTCTTGTAACCCTTCACACTGCGGTTTTCTTAAACGACTGCCTTTTTTTATATATTTCTCGACACGAAGCCGTGATTGGCTGTTACTTAACTTATTTGCATACTTCTAACACCTCTGCAGTGAATTGCAACCTTTTAAATTCGGCTTGGACTCCAGAAATTTACATTTTCCTCTTCGTGCTTAACTTTTGGCAGTAAGGGTAGTTATACACACTAGTGTCTTTAGCAGGAACTAATGAAACAATGACTTATTGCTTGCGGATGGATGCAGAGCCTGTATGGGAACCAATATTATATTTTACGTTTGGAACTTTAAAACTCATTTTTTGTACTCACCTGATATTTACTCTTACAAGTAGAACTCATACAGCTTTTAGAAAAATGTACTTAGACGCATTTAGGATAGGCCAATAAGGAGCTACACTCTATAACTCCAGGCTCCTCCTCACCATCTTCACGCTTTTTAACCAATTAGATGATATCCTGAAGGCAGCTGTATGCTATAATCCAGACCAGGAGCAGCGTAACTCCTGATCCAGCACCCCTACTAGCACACATTTAGAAAGGGAGATTTGCGGTCACCACAAACTCAACATGAACCAGTCACCATTCGCGTACTCACAGGATATTCAACGGCAAGTATCGAACCCGCAACTCTGAGTTTACGAGTCCAGCGCCTGACCTATCTTCCTACTGCCTTCCTTTATAATCTACTATGACCAATAGGGGGCCACATGACCATTACGCAACATGATTACGCAACTCATACCCAAGAAATTTGAATAAATATATTTTCGTTTAAAAACTATCGTGGAGTCTTAAAGGGAAAATAACTGTTCCTATTTGTTACCTTCAAATAACATTTTTCGTTATATTTTAGGTTTCTGATGGAAGAAAGTAATGTGGATGAAAACACAAATGCGAATGAAAATAGCTTTATTTCAAAACAGCAACTGTTTGATAATTTTCGGAATAGGTCACAGATTGACATTAGTAATGAGTTTGACACTGTTAATCCAGATATAGAAATAAAAAGTTAAATTAACTAATATTTATTGATTTTTTTGTGTAATCTTAGTGCTGTTTTCTGATTTTAATGACACTGTAGTCTTTGAAATTGTTAACTGTTACCATAGATAAGTAATGATGTTTATTTTTATTTATTTATTTTTTTTTTGAAAACAGGTTTCCAGCGAAATTTCTAGTTGGAAGCAAATAACGAAAGAGAGTAAGAACTAAAAAGTAATAACACTTGTTATCTTTAAATAAAGCGTGCAAGACTTCGTGGAATATAATTTGAATTTGTCTTAATAAAGGCTGATTTTATTGCAAACTCAGCAATATATCACTGCTTTGAGAAGGTAAAGCGTAAGATCTGTAGAAATGATTTTCTGAGATATTTGAAAAAAAAAAAAAAAAAAAACGTGGTTTGTATTTTATATTAAAAATAGGAAAACGTTAGAATGACGTTTTTTGCATGCTTTATTTTCAACGAAAACCAAGTAAGCAAGCTTGTAGAGTAAAACTAGAGTACAATAGAAAACAAAAATGTAAAAAAGTGTAAAATGAAAATTTTACAGATACTGCACATTACCTTCTCACAGTTGATTACTTCTCTAGGTTTTGCTAACACTACTTATTTTTATTTAAAGATGGAATTGCTCAAACTTTAGAAAGTCAAATTTCTGATTCGTGTTGTTGTTTTACCGTACTAGATATGCTTATGAAGATACAATATTTTTTATGTATATTTTTGTGCACACTTTTAGATTGAAAAACAAATTTGTCGAACTTAGTTAACGCGAAATCCCTTTACACAAAACAGCCTTTTGCATAAAACTATATGGCTCCGTCCCTGCTTGCTTCGCTCCAGCCGACGTCCACCACCCACCCACCCCCTTGCACTCAGCTTCCGGCGCTCATGCCAATGAATGAACATATAAATGCAAATTTAGTTTCCAAAATTAATAACATAATAACTACGGTTACATGTGGATGCATGTCCCACTCCATCTGTATATAATTCTGCCAGTGCCGATGTTCATTGGAGTATCTACTCTATGACTTTAATGTTTTGTTCTCACTTACGGAAGTATTGGCTTATTGCGTGTACAGCTCGTTACATTCTTCGTTTTTAAGGCACCCAATATGGACTATTTATGTAACCCCCAGGAAATTTTTATGCAGGCATCAGACGAAATTTAAATATGCAAGACTCCGTTTAGTGCCTCTTGAGAGAAAAGTTTACTTTCCTTAATTGACAATCCTGTAATCTTCAAGGAAAAAAGCGTTCCATTTTTATCATAAACTAGCTACGTCGTCCGGTTTTGCACGGTGCACCTCGAAAAAAGAAATAGTTATGTCTAGTGACGCGTGATCAACAATTAGGTTTGAACCAAAAAAAAAAAAAAAATCAGTAAAATTTTGAGGGCAGATTGCGGGAAAAAAACCAAAAAAGTAGACATTTTAAATCTCCCTATTACAGGAAAAGCATCAAAACAAACAAAGCATGGTTGTTTATATTCGAGAAAACAAATGGCGACATATCTTTCATTTAACGATTTTCTTCATGCTCATAGAGTAAAGAAATTACATAGAGAGGCCCCGCTATACTAAGAAATTGAAGCCGGAAGTTGCACCGCTGTATCCCAAAATCCTTAGCTTCTTGCTAAATATCTTGAAATACATTTTGATTCAAAGCATTCCTTTACTGAATCTCAATTGGTTGTTAATTTAAACTTAGATATTAATACAAGTTTATGATGCACGTTTTTGAAATTACATTAAAACATGAATTAAAACGCAAACTAATCCGCGAGCTACTTGATTAAGTATCTTCTCGAGATTGGTGAAAACTGTTCTCGCGAAGGTAAGAGTCATAATTAAGGTTTTAATTGATATATCCGCTAATTATTATCGGAGGATTATGTTAAATAGCCAAAAATGAAGAGGAGAAGATTACGAATCCATCAATACCTGACTCGATGGTCAGGTCATTGGCGTTCGGGAGAAGTTACTTGGATATACATACATAGATACATCCGCTCAGTTTTTAATTGTATAAGATAGATGTTGGACTTTCTTCTAATGATGTCTTAATGGGCAGGGAAAATGGGGGCACTTGTGAGCATGGTAAAATGCAATAGGATCGCTTCAAGCAAAAAACCTTGAAAAACTCTCAAATAATGGTAGTAACAGTCCTACTTATTGGACAGACTTTTAAAGCTATGAGCCTGTTTATGTTTAAGTGGCGACAAATTCTTTGTTTTAGCAGGTATTGTAGGTAATTTTTTTTCAGTCCTCTCTACGCATTTTAAGCCAACTATTAAACTTATCTTAATTATTTCAAATTATTTTTTGTCCATTCAAGTAAATGTATGGCAATGTTTAAATTTTTTTATTAAATTAAGAATTCTGTTTTTGATATGTTAGTTGAAATGTAGATGATGGGACACTTGTGAACGTAACACTTAGGAGCACATGTGAACAATTTCCATATCCTCTCCGTAATACTAATATTAGTGTATGTTATTATAAGTATTAAATATTAAGTAAATATTTGCAATTATTACTTTCCTTTAATCAGTTCGTAAATTTATTGTTTATTATCATTATTATTGATACAGTGAAACTTCTCTGAGCGGGCACTCCTCTCATCGGCCACTTTTTTGCGGCACGGATTTTGTAGCCTATAGACTCAGTGTTAAAAACACCCCTAGTAACGGCCACCCAACCCTTCTGAACGGTTGCCGAGTGGATGTGCCCATTCCATTTTTCAGGAAAATCACTTTCTGTGATTTTCCTGAACATTTCATCACTTTCTGTTTCTAATCTGCAGCTTTTTAGTTCAAAGAGGAGAACTCTTATTGGCCTTTAAAGAATTCCGATAATTTTGGAGTAAAAATGTCACTCATGTTTATTTATTAGTTGGTTAGTGTGTAGGTGTAATCTGGGTTGCAAACAACATTGCGGGAGATCATTTTATGAATCTCTAACTACGTATTCAAATTCTGAGCAATATGAAAGTGGAAAATCGGCGAGAGAACTAATTGAGTACGATTTCGAATTCTTTCCAGCACGAAACAGGAATGGAGAACTTTGATAATTACATTGCCGACTGAGACGAACATTTTCTTGTTAACGAGGCAGCGCAAAAAATCGTTTTTCAATCAAATATAATATTAGTTTGGGATTTTTTTAAGTTAACTAATTAGTTCGCTGAGTGTATTATTGACGTGTTTTAAACAAATACATTTTTATGCCTGTCAGGCACTAACTCGGTCTCTGTCAATCAATTTATTAATACGTCTTGTAATAATGAGCAAACTAAACTTCCAACTGAAATGATTTTGGGGATGATAAATAAAGTCATCGAAAATTCAGATGCAATTACAAATAAATTGTTTAGAGCAATTTATTTATAATTTTAAATTGAAAAACATTTGAACTGCAACAAGCAACATTTTGAATTCGATTTTGTGAACAATTGTTGGAGAAGATTGAAAACTTAAGTCACAAATTGTATCCTTTCTTCGAAAAATATAAACAATATGTAATTAAATAATATACTATTTCCCTTTTAGAACAGTCTCAAACTTTATTCTATGTATTAGCCTTTCTTATATTGTGCATTTTAGAATTATATTGCAAATGTACCGAAAACCCTTTAAAGCGGCCACCCTCTATGAACGACCGAAATTTCGCGGAATGGACTGGTGGCCGCTCAGAGAGTTTTCACTGTATTATCAAGTAGGTAGGGTAGGCCGGGGCACGTTTGCGCATTGGGTACGTTTACGCAGTGCCCTTTTTTCAAAACGAGTTATAAATGGCGAGCCAACAGTCATACCAGATTGATGCTACTCCCTAGCAAATATTCTCACGAGTTTTTGGGCATCAGTTGAGCTTCAGTTTAGCATGCAGATAAAAAAATCTGTTTTCTACCGAGCCGAGTAAATTTTGTGTTGAAAGTTTTGAAGCTTATTGTGAATAAATAATACTTTGTTAAAGACAAATAAATGTATGAAAATAGCAGAAATGTGTCCTTTTTTGAGAATTATATTTATATAGACAGAAAAGTTATTAAAGTTTGTTTCACATTAAAAATAAATCCAAACTTGCCGACGGGGCACGTTTACGCATTTTCATCGGGACACATTTACGCACGTTCGTACTGTGTCTTAACACTCCGTCTTACTTCTAAACGGGCCCCGGACGCTTTTTTCGCTCTGCACTGTCTCAATCCTTTAGTATTTTCAGGTTATTTAATTTTGAAAATCACCATTAATTTTCAATTAAGTAACAGATTCGTATCTTATAGCTTACAATCATATAGTGTTGTCTTCATGCCTTTTCAGTATTAACTTAATACACTATTCAGCCTGTAATGCATTTTTCTTATTTTAAAAATGTAAGACATTACGTTCAAAACACTAACAGAACCACGTTAGATGTCAAAATAATGAAAAGGTTTAACATTATTTTGACATCAAACGTGACATCCTAGTGGGGATAATCCAAGTATTTCTCCCACTAGGCCTTTCAAATCGTCACATATGGACTACTCCAACTGAGACCACTTGAAAAAGTAGGACCAAAGCTTAGGAATCAGGAAAGGATTGTGAGCATCCTCTTTTTCTTCCTGATTCTCCTAATAGAGAAGCCCTCCGACAAAACCAGTTACAAGCTACAAAGAAAAAACAAAATGGACAGAAAAAAAAGGAGAAATTTTTATTTAATATTTACAAGTTTCTATTGAAGCTGAAATAGAAGACATCAAAGAAAAAAGTCTGAAACCAAAACACTCTGTAAAGAGGAAATTAATGAACGATTCTGTTTAAGAAGTATAAAATTGTGCTTGCATCTATTGTTTGAAAGCAGTCAACCAATCGAAAAAAAAGGACAAGACAGGGTTAAATGTCTTAAATACTAAAACGCAGTCCCATGACAAGTATGCGAAAAGGAATACTTTATTTTTGTTAGTTAAATCTAACAATGATGAAGAAGATGACTAAATACTTTCTGTTTTTAATTAGCAATAAGCCTTATGACTTTAGCCTATAAAATTTTTTTAAATTAATTATTTGTGGTTTTCTTATTTTCAAAGTGTTTTAAGAGAAATAAAACATTTAAATTTGTTTAAATACCTATATCACTTGGTATCAATTTTATTATGCGTAAACGTGCCCCACTTGATGTGAAAACTTGAACTTAAGAAAACATTTTTTTAGGCTAAAAACACAAGCTGAGCAAAAACTGCATATACAAATTTTGACTTCATTAACTGCTTTCTAAAACCACAATGTCTAAAATTTCCTAATTTCAAACATAAAAATTAGAAAAATCATTAAAAAAAATCCTCGTAAATGTGCCTCGGTCTACCCTATTTATTTAAAAAAAAAAAATTCAGTTTTTTGTTGTTAAACAGTTGGTCAACAATTTAGTGTTACATAATACTTATAGGAAACAAAATGACGCAAATATTTTTATTTTATAAAAAACTGAATCTTCAAATCATTTGAAAATACATTACTATACTCTGTATGATGCTTAAAAGCAACATATAATTAAAGCAAGAATAGTTTTTCTTAATAAAATATTCTTTGTACTTCGAATTCTTGTAGGTATTTTCCGTGTTTATCCAATGATCAGAACAAGCTACGAGATTTTAGACAGTGACTTACAGAGTAGTAGTAGACTTACAGAGAAAAAACATTTCCTTGATGACACAAATCATTGTTTAACTTAAACTGAGTTAGTATAGGTTACAAATCCCTTAACGTAATCGGTATACACGTATATTTTTCACACTAAAGAGTTTGTCTTTGAAATGTGATGCTCGTCCTGCGTTCATATGTGTCCCATTCTTGTTCACTTGTGCCCTCCGCCCAAGGTACCCTGTAGAGGTACCATAAAGTCATTTTTGCACTGAAAATTAATAATATTTTTTGAAAAATAAAGAAATGGAAAAAGATGATGACATGTGCTTTCCTTTCCCCTACATAACCTTCAGTGGGTAACGTGCTAATAAATTAACGTTAGTATTTATTATTTTTTTTAAATTCAAGAAACATAATTGTAAACTGAGTACAGCTATGAGGGTTTCCAAAACTGGAAAAAAAAATGCGCACTATTTGTATTGTTGGTAAGGGATATTTTTCGGATTTGGAACGACACTCTTCATAAAAACACTTTTTCCTAATTCTTAATATGAACATTCAAGCAATCTTTTGTTAATATGAAGTGGGCTAAGCTTTAATTAGTACAGAATAAATTCTTAAGGCACTTTTATCATTTAAGAAGGACGTTTTTGCTTTAGTATAAGAGTAAACTTAAGATACATTTTTCAATGCATTTGGCTACTTTTATAAGCGTTTGGGGTATCAGAGATGCGAAAGCTTAAAAAAATCTCATTAAAGTAATTCACGTTTTTAAAATAAATCAATCCATATCAATTTTTTTCCATTAAAAAAAATAATGAATTTTTACGTTCAAAAAACGAACACATATAAAATTCAAAGTTTACGATTTAACAAATTTCAACAATAGATGACACCATCTGTCAACTCTTTGGTCGTAACCCCCGAACCATTAGTTCTCTTAAAAATGAAAGGTGTGCATTTAACTACTCTTTTCTCTACATTTAAAACAAATAAATAAATATTGTAAAATTTTATTATTATAAATTGAGTAGGTTTACAGAAAACTCATTTCGCGATTTTATTAATTTTACAAAATGTTTTTGATGCTCTTTCGAAAGAAGAGATGGCGCCACGATTATTTTCAGTTTTAAGGTTGGGGATTGCAGATCAAGAGCACCACACTCTTCATCCAACTTTCCTGTAATACTAAAGGGAAAAGCGTAAAACGAGGAAGAATTCTCGTATTTGGTAAAAATTGTGATACAAACAACACATTAATTTTAGAACTGAGACTAAATATATCTCCCCTTTTATAATAAGAACTTTTAGTCGGATTTAAAATAAATATAATATACATATTCAAGGATTTGGCGATCATTAACTTCATTCCCATGTTTTTTTGCTTCCTTCAAACACATTTTCGTTCAATTTTGAACAGTTCCACAAAATTGCAATAGGCTTTGCAGCAAAATTAAAACAATATATGGATTCTGATCATGTACATTCGTTTTTAAATCTATTTACGTAGAAAAAGTACAAACAAGGTTTTCGGATTCGACTATACAAAAGAATTTATTTCAGTAACTTGTCTGTTAAATATTCTTATCTGTTAACTTCTGTTAAACATTAGAGCAAATAATATTTACGAGAAATTTAATCCTTTTAATCAAAAAAGGTCACCTTTTAAGTTTCATTCTTTCATTCACATTTTTTGATTAAGAATCTTTAGCCGTTCAACGGTTGATGAATAAATTTGTCGCCGTTTTAAAACTTATTTTATCATCATTTGTGTTTCTGCACATCTATTTATAGCTATACAATCTATTTCACTGAATGAATATCTCTTAAGCTATCAATCTTTGTTCAGCTATATATGCATTTATCTATATCAACCAATCTATTTATCTCTATATTAATCAATCTACATGCATTAATTTTATGAAAACGTTTTCTGTATCTATTTCATGTACCTATATTTATTTCTCTATCTATCTGTATAATTATGCGTGTTTATATTTACCTATAACTTTTTATATTTATCACTTTATGTTTACCTATATAAATATTTTGCAGCACATTTTATATATCTATTTCTGTAGCTATGTGTCAACGTATAGGGGAGGGTGGCCCAAAGCAGGTAGGTCGCCCAAAATGGGTAGGCTTTCGTATGCCTCCATGGTGTGTTAGCAGCGATGAATACGTATGTCGTGTTTAGCCGAACACCCCCGAGTTATTATCAGTCCCAGCGAAGCAGCAGTGAAGCGGTTTGGCGAAACCAGGCTTAAAATTAAAAAAAAAGAAAAAAAAAAGATACATTAAAAAAAATAATAATAAGTTTTGTAACTTGTGATTAGTCGAAGATCAGCTTATTTTTTTATTGTCAATATTATTAACTTATCCGCCTATAAACTACGATGGTCATTCCGTTTTCATTAATTATTTATTTGAGGTTATAATTATTGAAATAAAAAACGTGACTCTGAGCAAAGCGAGTCGGGCAAAGCGGGTATAGAATTTAATCATATATTTATAAAACATTTCTTGACTCGTGTGCTGACTTCGATTTTCTCTTTCAACAGGATAAGTATAAATATAAAAATTTTTTTTTAGGATGCCAATTAGTCTATTAATCAACTCAATTATTTCTTTATGTTTTATAAACAAATGTACTTACTTTAAATTGGATAAGTAAAACTGTTTTACATTTTGTTATATAAGGAGAGGTAGCTAGTGAACTATTTTAATTATTTATAACTTCATATTTGATTGGCAAATGTACCAAGCCACAATTAGTTAAGCTTACCTGCTTTGAGCTCAATGTTACGGCAAAGCGGGTTTTTCACATGTTTGTTAATTTTAATAATAAATAACTTGGGAATTTTTATTTTGAAGTTCAGGAACCCTGCTAGGAAATAAATCCGAAATTGTTGCGATTAAAATCCAAAAATTACAATTTTCGAGCATTCTTCGAAAACCTACCTGCTCTGAGCCACCCTCCTCTATTTGTTTATATCTATCTTCAGGATTATTTATCTAACTCTTTTTACTTATAGACTCATATATCCGTCTCTGCTTATCTTTCTGTATTTTTCTAACTAAGGCTTCCTATGCAGAGATTAATTTCAGGAAGTAATTTTGTGAAATGTAATGCTCCCTGCCCCCATCCATTAGGTTCGTCAAACCCTCTATGTTTATCAATGTTCTATTCACAACTAAATAACTTCTTATTTTTCGGAGTGAAGTCCCGTTAACAATTTTATTACTCTAAATCACTGGAAAAAGCAAAGGAAATACAAAATTTTAATTGTGCGTAGACCGTATTTAAAGGGAACACATTTTTTGTCCTCCCGACACCCGTGAAAACCTGAATGCTAAAAACGATTCTAAGAATGTTATTGGTATGTGCTCAAAAGAGAAAAGGCAATTTATTAAAAGCATTGGTTTGTACATCCTTTGATTGCGCAATCGATCTTTAAAGAATTAAGATCTTAACTTCATAATAATAATCGAATATCTTGCATAATTTTGAAAAGGTTTCTTTTTTTTTCTGAAGATAACGATATGCTTCAGTTAAGTTTCCCGAAGAGGAGAAAATAGGATTTATACTTTTCGCTGGATTATTTTTAGAAAAATTAATTTGTCGGATTGGTTTTAGTTAAATTGCTGGAGAAAAAAAATAATCTGCGTTGATTGTCCTAATGTACCTGCAAAAGCTTTTTCTGGCAATGAAAAAGGGACGGAGGTATTTGTTGTAGACTACAGCAGAATTGCTTTCAAAAAGAGGAGAAATAGCTTAAAGTAAAATACTGCTGTTACTAATGTCGATAGTAAAATTTTGAACAAAAAGGGAGAGATATAATAATATTATTTGCGTTTTTTGACACAAATAATTGAAACCGCAACTTAACTGAAGTTAATCTAATGACGAATTTCAAGAAGATGAAATATTTGCTTTGGAATCGTTAATTTTGATGTAAATACAGTCGAGCCCGAATATTAGAATATCGCTTAAAAGAATATCCCGCTTAATATAATACATTTTCAATGTTCCAAATCAATGTAATGTGTTATTTTCATCCCGGTTAATGGAATATCTCGCTTATTAGAATATTTTTTCGTGAAAAAATGGCTATTCCATTAAGCGGGTTCGACTGTATTAAAGTCAAAATCGGCACTAAAACGTCCTATCGTTGATAACAGAAATAATTTAAACCTTTCTAAGAGTATATTTCACGCATCAATAGTGAGAAATACGTCTCAAAACTTTAGTCAATAGTATTTTTACGCTTTCAATTATTTTTCAATTGAACATTTCGGGAAATGTTTTAAATAAAAGCGACTTAAAAAATAATACGTTTGAACATTTGTTATTTCTTTGAATAAAATTTTGTAAAACTTTTAAACGTTGAAAATAAAAGCGTTCACATCCCTTTTTCCCTTGCCATGTTCCATTTAACTCCTTGAAAAATTAATTTTGGTATGGAATTGAACGCTATTGCGGTCTTTGTAGGTTTTGTATGTTTCGCTCTTCAAAGATGAAAGTCACTCCTCTAAAAAACCACTTTCCCGCCTTTGAAAAAATACCTAGCCTTATAGTGTATGTCACATAATAAAATTTTAAAGAAAAACTTCAAAAGGCTTAACTAAGAATTTTGTGGCATGTTTAGTAATACACTGCCGTGGGCAGGTAAAGTAAAGTAGCTACAAGTTTTTCTTTTTTTCTTTCTTTTTTTTTTTACTTTTTTTAAACACTTTTGTCATTTATTGTACATATTGTGTCTTTATTGCAAAGTCTTGCGCATTTGGTTTCCGCTGGAAAAAAAGTCTAATTTCAACATCTCCTTATTGCTAGTACTGAATACAAAACGTGTTTCTTTAAATATCTCGTAAACTGTTTTCAACAGATACTGTCGTTTACCTACCTACCACAGTATGAACTCTCATAACAATTAATAAAACGTAAAGTAAAAACACACAGGCTAAAGAAAAAAATATTTTTTTGTAACCATTCTCTCCTTTGACAATTTAACCAAGTTATAGATCATGTATTTTTTTTGTCCTAAAATTGTACAAAACTACATTGAGCCATTTCGTTCTTATTGTTATTTTCTGTAATCCAAATACTAGGTAAAGAATTTGATCAAATGCATTACGCGCTGAATATATTTTGTAACATGGTTAAATTAAACACATAGTAATTTTTACTTACTACTAGCTTTTTCGCCTTTTCTGAATAAAAAACGATTGCTTTAGAAACTGTGGAAGAAAAGCGAAAAAAAAAAATTAAAAAGATATTATAACATTTAGAGTTTTTTTTTTTTTTCATTGTACACTACGCTAAAAAAGGAATGAGTAAAGCGCATATATTAAAAGCTCAGGGGAATATTAATCAGGTTTCAGTTATTAATTTTTAAAAGCAGGTCCCTCTCATCCTGATTTCTTTGTGGTAAAATAAAGCTACAGCCAGCTGCAGCGTTTGGCTTCAGCTTTTTTTCTCACTGTGTTTTAATTAAATCTTCAGAACTTATTTCAAACCTTTAGAAGATAAAAAGTTATGAAGATCGGCAGAGTTTTTCCCTCATTTGAATTCGTTACACTTTTGTTGTAAGGAGGAAAAAAAATCATTCTTTTTTTTTTTTTTGTGCATAAGAATAAGTATCTCAAAGAATCTCACTCTAAGAATGGGTAATTCGTGACTGCATTTATGAAAACTAAAATGGTCCATTTTTATGCTTGACGAGAACATATTAAGAGCTATAAAAGATCTACTTTAATACAGAAGTTTTTGAATAATCTAATGAGCTGGTTTGTACTATTCTGTATCTATCGTTCGAGATTAATTTTAGCAATAAAACAAGTAATTTAATTCACCCAAAAATAATTTTATGAAACACAGAAATCCTTTACAATTACTTTCTGCTCAAGTTGTTGCATAAGAACAAACATCAAAAAACGAACAAAAAGCTGAGAATAAGATGAATTTACGTTTCATATTCCAAAAATATGAAAAGTTCTTGAAAAAAAAATGCTTTACGCATTGCAAACGTTAACTGTAAATATACAAGCGAACCAAATGACCTTTTACTTTTCTACTACGAGCAAATACGTGCGGGTACCGCTAGTTTTCATAAGAAAAGTATAATTTCTCAAGCGCTGAAGAAATTTAAATTGCCCGTAGCGGGGTTTCAAAACTGTGTAGCGGTCACCAATTGCCCTTTCTATAACATTTAAAGCGTCTTCTAAGTTAAACGCAGTCATCATTTAACATATTATTTGGTCGTAATCAGAATATTATTTTTCTTCTGTATTTCTTTCCCAAGAAATATTTTCCTTAAAGCTCTGCAGGTATTCATATTCTTCAAAACCTTGAAAGGATATCATTTAAAATGGGAATTTCCATTCCTTTAAGTTTTGGAAAAGTTATAACTGAAATTCCAAAAAAAAAAAAATCGATAAATGGCATGTAAAACTATTTATGAAAAGGTAAAGAACAAGTTTTTTCCCCCCTTAAATCAAGGAGATTCTTTTTTGTTGAAAGTGTTGGGGTGCTGGAAAATTTCGATCGCTTCTCTGTTTAATCTGGCGCAATAGTGAGAAGTATTTGAAAGTATTTTGGTTTCTTTGAATTTAATATTATGGGTACCATCACCAAAAACGTGTTCCGCGACTGCTGATTTCTCAGTTCGGCCCAGACGGCAATTTCTTTGGTTCTTGTCGTAGTCTTTTATTCTTGTAGTAGTGGTACCCGCACGGCTTTGTCCGTAATAGAAAATTAAAAGGTCTTTTGGTTCGCCTGTATATTTACAAATAATGTATGGTGAATTTTTTCGCCAATTGGCTTGTGCCCATGTTACGGTTCCACGTAATGATAATTTCCTAATTTACTCATCCATCTTATGAGAATTTTGTTCTTAAAATTGGAATTGAAAAAGAACCACATCGAATTTTCAAAAAATCGCTTCGAGGTGCACACCCCCATGCTACAAACTAACTTTGTGCCAAATCTCATGAAAATCGGCCGAACGGTTTAGGCGCTATGCGCGTCAAAGAGATCCTGACAGACAGAGATCAGGACAGACAGAGATCCTGACAGACAGAGGGACTTTCAGCTTTATTATTAGTAAAGATTAACGCTTCTTTTTGTTGTTCCAATGTAGGTCGATCCGCAGGAACAACTGATCTTGTAAACTCCTGCAGTGGACAAAAGGTCTCTCGCATTTTTCACTGATGTGACTGATTCGATGTAAGTGACTGATTCGATGGGTAGGCTTGAAAACATTCCTGATGTTGTGTTTGCGCGCAGCAGTCTTTCAATTCTGTCAGTGACGTCCTTAATGAATTCAGCATCCAACTTCCAATCATGCTTAAAAAGTGTTTGGACGTATGTTGACAAAATTGAGCAAAAGACAAGATTGGTGCACGTATTCGAATGAGAAAAAAATTGTTCTATTTAATTATTTTTCTGACGGGGCTGCGTTAGTGGCACAACCTTTCTCATGCATAGTGCGATCCTCCAACATAGCATCCATTTTATCACGAGGCGACACTATCGGTGGATGTTTTTATCACTAGAATTTTAACAGTTTTCCTACCAGAGGGGCAACATTTGTCCTACCACCTGGGCTTTGATGCGAAACGGCACTATTAATTTAGTTTTGCCATAAGTACTCCAAGACAAACGATCACTTGAAGGATTTTTAAACGCCGCATAATCATACGACATGGACGTTGTCGATATTCTGCATCTTGAAAAATATTTGACTGGAGCCAGGTTCAAACCTGCATCTGTTTGATCTAATTTAAAACCATATTTAGTTTTATGGAAGTTGAAAGACGCATATTATAGATGAAAGAGTTCCATGTAATTTATTACATCGTTCATCTTCAAACTAATCTTTAATCCATTGTTGTCAACGAAAACTATTTTTTTTCTTAAACATATTAAAGGATAAACTTACGACATGCCTTTTATAGCATAAATACAGGGTGTCCAGCAAAGGACTCCCTGGTTTCAAAATTAAATATCTCGAAAACAAAGGACGATGTTGGAATAAAATAAACGGTATGTTTATTGTGAAACCCATAAAAATCATATACAGGAACTTGTAAATTAGTTTTTAAAAGTTCCAACAGGTGGCGCTCCACACTGTAGTTGCAATAAAAGTCTCCATAAATAGTGCTGCGAAGAGGTTGGACGATAATTTCTAGCGTATATGTAAGCATATCTGAGAGACTAAACAACTGCTGAAACAACTAACCTCTTCGCAGCACTATTTATGGAGACTCCTATTGCACTTACAGTGTGCAGCGCCACCTGTTGGCAGTTTTAAAAAATAATTTCCAAGTTCCTGTATATGATTTTTATGGGTTTCACAGTAAACATACCGTTTATTTTATTCCAATATCGTCCTTTGTTTCCGAGATATTTATTTTGAAACCAGGGATTCCTTTGCTGTACTCCCTGTAGAAGTAAAAATAAGTAATTATTAATGAATGATATGTTCAATTTTCATATTTGCATTAAACTTATCCTAGCAGTGTTTTTCAAAACCATACACACACTCACAACATTGCTTCCCCCTTCTCAAACCAGAAACAATATTTTTAATGAAATGATACAAGATCGCTAAATAAATGCTATTCTACTGTTCATTTAAAATACTTGAGAAATTCAGACTGGTTATAATGAAAATAATTAGTTTGATTTTTATATAGATAGCTAATTAATGAGCACGTCCCATATTTCAAAAGGATTTTTATTTCTCTAACTTAATTAGCTAATTGATAAATCTTGCTATTCAAGAATGCTGGGCTTGTTTTGAAAAGGCAATTTGTTCGAGAAACTAATTATGTGTTGCCTAACGTATCCTTATAAATGTATCAAGTTATTGATAACAAATGAAGAACAAAGGAATAAAAATCTACAGAAACGGACGTGAATACAGAGTCATTTTTGAAACTTGATGATTCGATTGTATAGTTTATTATTTCGAAAAATTTCATGTGCAAAACAAAAACGTAACTATATATTTTTTGTGGAAGTAGAAAAAAAAAAGACAGATGCAAATGTAACTGCATAACGATTTGAATTAAGATTCAGGATTCAACGAATTCAAAGGACTTTCTTGGTTAATAACGGGGGGGGGGGGGGGAGAATGCATATTTAGGTTAAAATTTTGTCCAGTTTCATTAGTTTCTCTTTTTTTCTCTCATTTTAATCTTGATTGTAAAGGATGAATTCAAAAAAAAAAAAAAAATAAATAAATATACGATCTATTGAAACAGAAAAGAGTGGGAGTAATTTAAAAAAGTGTAGGAAAAGTGTAGTTTAAAAGAAAAAGTATTGTGCTAAGCTTCAAGTATTTAACGACGATTGTTTACTATATATTGTTTGTTTACTATAGTTAAAGTAAACTCATTTGATTACAAATAAAGTATTTGTATAATGTTGCAGTATAAATCTTTACCTAAACATACATGAACCAAATTGATAAACATATTCATGGAGGTGAAATTACATCAAATATGTAACATGCCTCACACGTAAGTCAAAATAATAATACCTAAAATACTCAAACAGTAAGTATATAAGATAGCACAAACTTAGATGATATATATATATATATATATATATATATATATATATATATATATATATATATATATATATATATATATGCGGAATTAAGAGGCGCATAGAGAAAGTTAACATAACTTACCTTTCCAAAACAAACAATTTTGGAAATGTATTTGTAAAATTACAGTACATATGGAAAGAACAATCTTATAGTAGACATTGTATTAAAACATTGTTAAGCATTTTTGGTAGTAAATGTCTTCATTTAAAGTAATGATAAGTGAAAAATTCATGTAAAGATAAGTGAACATTTTTCACTTATTTTGTGAATGGCGCAACATGGAAAAAAAATCCAATGAATCATTTTCTATTTGGTTATAAAAATATTTTTCATCAAATGAATAAATAAATAAAATAATGAGTGATTAAATAAATAAATAATGAAACAAAAACGAAAAAAAAAAGAATTAAATAATTAATGTATGAGAAAATAAATGATTAATAAGTGAAGAAATGTAAATGATTATTTAATAAGGGAATAGGGGATGAGTAAACGAAATGAACTATTTGACTTTGCTCCGAGCCCATTACTTTTTTTTTAGTATGCCCATAACTAAGCTAGTGTAATCATACTGCCGTGGGTATGTAAAAGGCAGTAACTGCTGATTTTTTATTTTCCCTTTTTTGAGCATTCACGATTGCTTATTGCTTTCATTTGACTGTTTTGATGTCCTTTGATTTTATTTTCCCACCGCCACCCTCCGCACCATCACCGTCGACCGGCTCCTCACGATGCTGCTCCTCTAGCGAAAGCCGTCTCCAGGTTGCGTCCATATGCTACACAAACGCGCATACACACACAAATACATACACCTACACACACATACACAAACACACACACACACAAATACATACACCTACACACATACACAAACACAGACACACACACACACAAACACATACACACATACACACACACGCATACATGCAGACACCTACACATACACACACACCTACACACAATTACCCACACACTCATGCCTGCATACAGACACAAACACACATACTACGCACAAATACACGTACCCCCTACACACATACTCACCACACACACATAAACACACACGCCTACATACACACATACACACACTCGTGATTGCGAAAAACATAATTTGAATTCAAGAGGTCAAAATTCAAATAATTTTTTTTTTTTTTTTTTTTTGCATTTTATCATCTATTATACGTTACCTTCATTGTACAAGCTTACTTACTTGGTTTCCGCTGGAAAAAAAGCGCGAAAAAAAGTCTTATTCAAGCATTTCCTTACTGTTAATATTGGATCTAAAATTCGTTCTTCAAATAATTCGAAAACACATTTCTGCAGATACTGATGTTTACCTGCCCACGGATGCATGACTGGTTAAACCAGTGTATTGGAACTCATGTCAAATGTATATCTATAACTCACAGTTAAAACTTAATGCAAATTTCACAACTATGTAATGAAGTTTCCAAGTTCGCACTTGGAAATAGTCTAACACTTGGAAATAGAAACGGACCATATTCAAAATATTTTTTCGGAGAAGAAAATGCGAAGAATTTTTTATTGATTTCAAGTTAACAAGACATAGAAATTTTAAAAATTATCCATTTAGATTTAGTTTGGCAAATGATGATATGTGCTCTTGAGAACAGGAAGCTGCACTACAGAATGTTTTATTGTTTTGTAATAATGGGGTAGTTTCCTAAAATTTAAAAGTACTATTTTTTTCTGAAAGACCATGCTTAAATGCGTAGGATCTGACCATTTTTAAAATAATTTGCTTAATTTTAATATTTTTAAGAAATACTTAAATCGGTGCGCTTTTATTGTTTATATTTCTGCCGATGACATCGCAAATGATGAAATGTCATTCAGTGTTGCCATTAACAGAGCAAAATATTTAATTCGCATCCTTACTCACGTGTATTGGCAGCGATACGGTTGATAGCAAGCGAGAGTGCAATGTTTAATTCGCTTCTTGATTATCATAATGTGGAAACGCTGTAGAAAGATGCACCAAAATGCATCATTTGTGACGTAATCAAGAACACGTCTTGTTTGAAAAGTGGGACATTTAAAAAAAATAATTAAAAAATAACTTTGGGGAAAATGAAAGTATTTTCTGGGCCCATATTATTATTTTTGCTTATTGTGTCAATTTCAGTGACTAAAAATTGCCCTTTTGACTGAAGAAAACAACCCCATTATGCAGGTCCAACAAAAATTTTAAAGAAAAACGTCAAGTTGGTGGGTTGTTGACCTCGTAGTATGACTTTACTTGCAGACAGCTTTCAAAACGTAATGAACGTTTTAAAAACGTTTTCAGACTGTAAGCTTTGTTCATCTTGATTGGAACTTTCTTGAAACTTTGTGCATTATTAATGTTGTTTTCATGTACGAGTGTGATACCTCCTGGTAAGTCATCGTTGGATATATGGGGTCGTTTCCAAAATTTTAAAAGTATTTTTTTCGGAAAGAACATGCTTAAAAACATAGGATCTGACCATTTTTTAAATAATTTGTTTAAGTTTAATATTTTTAAAAAATTACTTAAATCGGCCTGTCATGAGGAAGCCATGTTTAAAACCAATAGAAAGTTATATTATTTAACTTCACAATGTTTTTTAAATTTTTATTCTAATGTAATTAGGAGAGTAGTTACAGTCATTTGCATGTCAGAACTTTCCGTTGATTTCGCTCCTTTTAAGTTTTTTAAAAACTCAGCATTTCTTTAAATTTTTAAAGTAGAATTCTAAAAATTGGAAGGATTACTTATTTTGTTATAAGTGTCACTCACATCAAATGTCGTTAAAATCGGAGATGGTGAGGTCAAGAAGGTGATTGCCATGATGCATCTGGAAAAAAAAAAAAAAACCACGAAGCGACAGACATTTACGGATAATAAATAAATGAAATTCAAGAAATCTGACTACGTTGAATTGGGGTTCAAGTTAAAAGCGTTTAAGAGATAATCGACTATCAACTGCACGCCATTAAGCAACATTTTTCAAACGGATTTAAGTGACTTTAATATGTGTTAATTAATCTAATCGCCGAGTATCACATGCAAAAAAAAAACCTTACGGTTAATACGTGAAATACACCGCCAACTCAGTCACTTCCAGACGAGGACTGCAGTTTCGTGCTTATTAGCACTTATCAGCCCGGCATAGGAAAGTGATTGAGCTGGAGATGGAAACCTCTTAAGGTAGCCAAGAGTGCGAAAGTGCCTGGCTGATGGGTTGCTAATCAGCACGAAACTGCAGTCCTCGGCTGGAAATGACTGAGTTGACGGTGTATTTCACGTATTTATGCTTTAGCCCTGGCTATTGGGCGGTAATTTACTGAACTTACGGTTAATGTTACCAAACTTTTTTCAAAACTGCTAGGATTCATTTTGTTTTACATCCAGGAAGTTATCGTAGTCACCAGTCACGTAAAATTTCTAAAAGTTTATGGAAGCCTCGTTTAAAAGGGTAGTTTAGTTAAATAATTGAAGGAATTTCTATGCAATATTAATTGTCCTTTCGTATTCATTAACTTGACATCACCGATTTTCGGCCCAAATTGAAGTCTTTAATGTTGTACATAGTTACCTCTGCGTTAAGAGGGAATGTAGAAGGTAATGTTTATAAATTCAGATAAAGCATGCTTATGCAGCGCATAGAATCTAAACACTTTTGAATTCCATCATAAATTTGCGAACGCAGTAGAAAACTTAAGTTATTTATCTTATTCGGACGAGTGAAGTTTTGAGTAGTTGAAGGTTTATAAAGAGAATTTTAAAATTTATGTAGTTAAAAACATATTTAGTTTTTCAGTAGTTTGCATAAAAGTATTTGATAAAGGCGATTGTCACTAGAAATGATAAGATAAATGTAGTTCTTTGGACGAATTAAAAATCGTTATGCATGTATTTTCAAACATGAGCACTTATTTTTCAAGTTATAGTAAAAAAAATTGAATGATATAGGAAGAAGGTTATCCAGAAACAAGTGGAGAAGTGAAAAAATATTTCTTTTTTAAATCTGTGAGCAGATTGAACTTTTGACTAACATATTTCTTGCTGTGTATTGTTCCTTCTACCAACCTAAATATAAACAGGTGAAAGGTGAAACATAAACACAGAAATGGAGTTTAACTCCCGCAATTCGACAACGTTAAATACGAAATAATGGTTAAAACACATATTTTGTTAAGTGAACTTGTTTTGCTTTTTATGTGACATTGCGTTAAAAATCTTATGCGTAATCTGTACATTTAAACCGAATTTTCGGCAAAAAACTAACCAAAATTTCTGGCTTATAATTTCAATAACCAAGCCTTTGAACTCATTCCTTAAGTCTACTAGTATTTCGAAACACCAAAGCAAAAAAAAAAAAAAAAAGTAAAATTTAGTAAGCTTGATGCAGCGTAAGATATTTTTATGCTATTTACTGGAAAGAGGCAGGCAACAAATGAAAAGAGCATTAAGTTGAACGATTTAGAATTTAACTTTTACTTTTAAAAACATTAGTAGAAGATGAACAAATCTCAGCAAAATGAATTTAATCCTATCACAATGAAAATCTTTTAAAAGTAATTACTATTTTTACAGGAAATTATTCAACGGGAATTACAGTTCTAAATCGGACATTTAATAACTTATCAATGGTTTAGCGACTCATCTCGATTATTTTCCCATTTGCCGACCAGTAAAGAATTTCAACAAAACATATTTCATTTCCGGTCTTAGGTCTTATTTTAAAAGTTTGTTTTCTTTTTTTCTTGAGATGTAATCATATTTCTTGCATTATGCATTCCTATACATTTAGTTTTATGTATATATATATATATATATATATATATATATATATATATATATATATATATATATATATATAACTTGCATTGAAACTTTTTTATTTTTGGTATTAAAATTGTGTCTTCAAAAAGAAATGGAAAATGATCACTTTCTTTTCAATGCGTGACTACAGGTTTAGGTTCATATTTTGCATTTACAAAAAAAAAAGGATCTAAATAAAGTTCTATGTAAAGTCTTGTGCAGAAAAAATCGCTCTTTCGAACGGTACTAATTTGTGAGTGTGTTGTCAATACCGAAAATGCGAAGTAATGAAAACTGAACATTAAACTAATATCAGTTAGTATAAGACCTACAAATATTCATCTGGGCTACGAACATTATCGGTCAACCTTTTAAAAAAATTAGAAATAAAATAAAAATAAAAATAATTAATTGAATTAATAAATAAAAAAAATGTGCGTCACGGGACGCTCGGCAGAAGTGAGAACTTTCATAGGATTCAATTATTATCATTATTTAATCCTATGACAGTACCAATTGGCTTATGGGGCATTCCACGGTATTTTGGACATTATGTAGAGTCCGTAACGTGACCTTTTTTTGCCATAACTTTTTAATTTACCGTTAGATTTGCAAATTATTTTAATTTGAGCTGGTGTGTTGGTAGGAAAAGATCAAAATAATATAATATGCTAATCAAACAGTAAATTAAAAGTTATGGCGAAAAAGGTCACGTTACGGACTCTACATAAATGTCAAAAATACCTTGGAATGCCCCTTATGGTAGCTATAATAAGCAACGAAATTTTTGCTTTGTATGTTATCTAAAAATCTTGCAAAGATTGCATCAAGTACAGTTCCGTGACTTGTAGTGGCTTCTTCCGGTTTATTAATCATTTTGTAATTGTAAATCGGATTGTAGAAACGATACTGAATTTTTAGCTCGATCAGAAGCAAAATTAACATTAAAATCTCCGGTTAAAATTAAAGGAATTGTATAATAATCTTCATCAACTAAAGCAGAACCTTCTTATGTATAATTTAAAAGCTGTTTACGAATAAATTGAATAATACTTGAAATACTTTTGTTTGGAGAGATATATATGTTGGCAATATTCAAAATTAAAATGAAAAATAATACTAAAACTAAATGAAAGATAATTTTATTCTTTGATCACCATTCAGACTACTTTTAAACATAAGTTTTGATGTCGGCGTAAGAACAATAGATTAAATGATGCGTCATTTCTAAATATTTCGTTTATCAGAAAAAACACTCAAACTTACGAAACATTATAGATTTTACTCTGTGATAAACAAATTAAATGTTTATTTATTATTTTTGTTTTCTCGGCCGTCCCCAACCCCCGCGTTGTCGAGGCTGCGGGGATGAAGTTCGTTTAAAATATTTACACCTTATCACAGTTCAAAACCCTAACTGAAGCGATATATTTTTAGTATAACTGATGGCAAAAATGTTTTTGTTTTGAAAATAAATTTAAAGATTAAATGCTGTTTTGAATATATATTGTTTACAATGTTATTGTTATTATATTTTATTATTAAACTCACCTTTCGTTAGTAGATTGCGTTATGTTACGACGACCATCCATCTTCAGTTAGTTCCATTATTTTTTCTACTACCACTTAACGCTTAAAGCTGACCCAAAGAGTAAAGAAACAAAATTTCCCCGACCATGCGCGCTTCTGTCGTATGCGCGAACGAAAGGAATGCTACACGAGAGTTGTGCCGTTACGCGTTATGTCACAAATCGGCTTACCCTCCCATAAAAGTTATCCAAATCATTAATATCGGTTCTTTCGTTTCAGATTTGCGATCTACCAACATACACACAGATACGTCAAATTTATCCCTTTCTTTTTTCGTCAATGTTAAAAACTAACTAAGCTAAATGGATATATAAATATATTATCTAAAAATGAGGTAATATAAAATCATTAAAACTAATTGTTTAGTTAGATAAATCGTGATAATTTCACCGTAAAAAACATCCAATTTATTTAGTATTTAAATACTAATAATAATGTTACTTATTTAATGCTAAAGAAATCGTATGCATTACTCTGTCAAGTGTTCTACGTGTATGCAGCGAATATGTGACTGGAGTTTTTAGTTTCTAAGTAAATAAATGTCTTCTAACGGGAAATTTAAAACATAAACGAATTCTACGCTTTAGTACATTGAAAATGCATTCTATTGAACGATATATTTTTTAAACCAATGCTCCATAAAGCGGGTTTTGACAGTACTATTACTGATTTTTGAGCACTTTTAACTAATCACAGTACTTTCCAATTATTTCTCGTTCAAACTTTAGAGTCAAACGGCGAAAGATAACGTAAAATTATTAGCATATAGTAAAAAAAGTGTTGTCAAAGACCAGTGATCTCAGAGAAAAATTAAAATTAATTATTTTATTTTTATTAATATTATTAAATCAATGGCGGAACCAGTTTTGCAACGACATAAAAAAAAAGAAAAAAAAGAAAAGAAAATAATGTTCTTTCAGCAATCTTAAATCAATTAAGTGTTGCTTCAAATCTATACCCATTGATATAGCACACTTAGAAAGAAAGTATAAAGAAACTGCAAATGCTGCGTTTTTTCTTTGATCCGTTTTCTTTTGACATTTTACTTCAGACAGCTTCATTTTAATTAGATGAGCAAATTTAATTTGCTATAGCACTAAAAGCTTTATCTCCGTTTATTGCTTCACAAATTAGTCTAAAAACATCCTAATTAACCACATCATATATGATGTGCCCTACAAATAAAAAGTTGTCCCTCTAGTTTCTTTCTGGTTCTTTCTTGCTAGACTAAATATATTTTCTGCTAATGCAATTTCAAAAGTAATTTCTACGAAGAAATTTTAAGTGAAATATGTTACCCATTTTTCTTCTAAAAATGTAAGCTTTCTGCATTGATGCATTTTTTTTTTCCTTTTTTTTTTTTTGAACTTTGAAAGGGACCGGAAAATATTCTGGCCACATAGTGACTTTAGGGAAAATATCATTAAACAAACTTTTTAAAAGAGTAAATATAAAAGGTAACTTTAAATGATGGACTCGATTTAGAAAAAAAAATCATGTTTTCAAAACTGCACATCTTCGTGTATATAATAGTGAATTCACTGATCGAACAACTCTCCTGAGGTTACAAACAATGAAGCTCGAACCACAGTATGATAACTTGATAATATTTTTGGGTTATGCTTAACAATAAAAAAATTTTGAAAAAAAAATAGAACCGACTTCAAAATTGCTCTAAAAAGTGAAAAATAATTTTATTCTTTAAACACCATCGATAATACTTTTAAACATAATTTTTGAAGTTGGCGCAAAAACGATAGATAAAATCATTCACAGCCATAACTCAACTACAAGTATAAATTTAACCAGGTCCAGTTTCGTCACTACCACGTGCATTACGCATTGATGACAGCATATTTGAGTAACGATATAAATGTTTCGTTCCTAACTTTGGATGATTTTTTGATAAAAATATGAACGAAGCATGGTTACAATGGATTTTACTTTTTGTTTTGCGCCAACTTCAAAAATTATGTTTAAAAGTATTATCGATGGTGTTTAAAGAATAAAATTATTTTTCACTTTTTAGAGCAATTTTGAAGTCGGTTCTATTTTTTTTTTCAAAATTTTTTTATTTCATTCTTTTTAGTGTAAATGCAGATATTTCAGTAAAAGTAAGAAGTTACCTAGTAAGAAGTTCGGCTCTATATCACTGTATTGCTTTAGAAAAGCCTTTATTCAAAATTATCATTACAATTACTATTAATGTTACCTACTGTTATATGGCACCAAACTTTTATAACAATGAGTTTCATATTGTCGCGTAGATAAAGATAGCGAAGACTATGTGAAAGCCAAATGAAGCAAATACTCGTTAGTCTCAACTCGAGATCTTTATTCAGAACCACGAATGAACATTACATTTCCTTATATACAACTTGAGAAAGTGCTGGAACTTTCCAGACTTGGAAAGATACAGAAATTAATAGAACATTCGAGAAAATACGGGAAACAGTAGAAACGAAATTTAAGTAAAATTCACTTTGTGCTAGTCGGGATTTGAACCCGGGTCGCCCGTGTGGGAGGCGAGAATTCTACCACTGAGCCACCGTTATCCACGGATAAAAAGTGCGAACTTCGCTACAATATCATTTTAATCATTTAATAGGGAAATTTTCCTGCGTTTTGCCCATAACTTTTTTTCTAAAGAACAAATATGGTCAAACAAAGTAATGGGACCTAAGTTGAGCCATCCTCTATCCATTAAAAAAAGAATCATCAAAATCGGTTCACTAGGTGAGACGCTATGAGTGGACAAAAAAAAAAAAAAAAAAAAAAAAAAAACATACATACGGTATGAATTGATAACCGCCTCCTTTTTGAAGTCGGTTAAAAAAGGGAAATGCTTTATTTTGACAAGGCTGAACTGCATCCGGTAACTTAACTCTTTTATTGGTAAGAATAATTTTAGGCGAATGAAGAAATGAAAAAGTGGTCAACAATGAACGCTACCTAGTCTAGGGTTAATCCACTGGAGTTAGGACTTCATCTAATAAAATATCCCCAAACAGGCAATTACTTCATTGAAATGTAGATGCAATTTTCACCCGTTATACCTTGACGGGTGATTTTATAGTTTTACATAAAATGATACATGAATAAAGATAAATTTATCAAGTTTTTTTTTTTTTCAGTTACAAATGTTGTATGTGTGAGGGCTTTTTTTTTACACGACAAGCGTCTAAACTGTAATTTACTTCGTTCTCACGAGATGAGAATTATTTTTATGGTGTAACATCTAAGATATTGTTTATCTACTCTCGATGTAGAAAGCACTAAAATATATTCAATATGGGGAAGACATGGTGATGAAACGCCTCTGGACATAATCCAACGTCTAAATGACTTGAGCAAAAGTCTTAAAATTACTCCAGTGGATACCGCCTCATATGGCTATTTATGAAAATGAGATTGGAGCTCTAGAAAGGCCACAGTATACCCCAGATTTGAACCCAATGGGTTATTTTGTTTGGTCCATCGTGGGGACACGGATGTGTTCTAAACCTCATAAAACTTTGGCATCCCTACAGAAATCCTTATGCAAGGACCGAGAAAAAAATATCAGTAAGTGCTTTGCGGCTCATAGCCGAAAATTTGTGACACGTTTAAAGCTTTGTATTAAAGCTACCACTTTGAAAATTTTGTAAATATATATATTTTCTATTTCTAATGGGGCTGCGGCAGACTATTTAGCCTTTGGCAGACCTAGTGCAATCACCCGATACGGCATCCAGTCTTTCATGTGCCACCACTAAGACGCGGATATCAATGGCACGGATAGTTTTGCCGCCCAGTTTTCACCATAGAGTAAAGAAATATACATAGAGAGGCCCCGTCTATGGTAAAAAGGAGATGAAATTGAAGCCAGAATAATGGGATACAGCGGTACAATGATGAGCGGAGTTATGATAACATGATCGCTTCGCGAGACTAGTTTTTACCGATTTCGCAAAGGGACCGTATAAAGTAGCTGGCGGATTGGTTTGCATTTTAATTCATGTTTTTATGCAATTTCGAAAACGTGCTTCATAAACTTGCAACGATATCTAAGATTAAATTAACAACCAATTGAGATTCAGTAATGAAGTGTTTTGAATCAAGATGTATCTCAAGAAGCTAAGGATCTTCGGATACAGCAGTGCAACTTCCGGCTTCAATTTCTTAGTATAGCGGGGCTTCTCTACGTAATTTCTTTACTCTATGGTTTCAACCAAAATTTGTAAATATAATACACGAAATAGTGTCTTCATATTAATTTTGAAGTTTGGTTGCAATACTTTCATTAGTATTAAAGTTAAGATTTATCATGTGTGTCTAAGTTATTTCTTGTCACCCTGTATAAATTAAATTTTAAACCGGAGTTTTTTTTTTTTTTTTTGGAAAAAATAAAATTATCTCAAAAGTATCATTGCATTTAACGTAAAAATTTAAAAATTCGCTTACTCCTCCATAGTTGAAATATTAAGATTTATAACAAATTACTTGTGAAATAATTTTTTTGAAAATGTTTCGACGTGGTAGTGGAATAGCCCATCTACTAAATTTAAAACTTTTATATCAGTATTTAAGATTTAATTTTAGCATATTTTATTTTCTCCATCTTAAAAGGCACTTTATCCGTTTGAAATGTTAAGCCTAAAATATAGCTTCACTTTCATCTGTTTATTGCGATATATTACTAGTAGTTTTTATCATAAATATAGCTTAAAAGGAATAAAAGTATCTGAATTTCCGTATTTTCAAGGTATATCTCTGCTGAGCACAATGAATATTTTAGCAAACGGTAAAGCATTTCTTACAGTATTTCCATCTTTCAGTGGCAAACGGTTGCAAACGGCATTTATGTTATGTGCATTGCATACATCATATTGTATATAATATGAATATGACTTTAAAAAAAGTTAAATTAATACTTGACTTCAATTTTTGAATAATGTTTGCAGTTCTTGTGACATTGCAAACGTAAAAAAAATAGCAAATAGTGATAAAAAGTGCAATTTTTTTTTTTAAACTTTTAGTTTATAATCCAAACATTTAAACTTTTTTTATTGTTACACTTTATTGAAAGGTAGCAACATGTAACTACAATACATGTTTAACAAAAGCAACGAAGGTGATGGCAAATAGCTGGAAGATATTGCAAAAAGCGTGAAAATTTATCAGTCTCGATTACAATATCATCGAGTAAAATTTAGATTTTAATGTAGAATGTGGCATAAACGCTGCAATCATTCCTCAAAAATTATAAAACTTATAAACACATTAAAGTGTTAAATACCTTTAAGTTATTTGAATAATTAAAAATATTTCATGTAAAACATGCGTTAATACTCAAAAAAGAGTTTCTACAAAATAAATTATATTTATTTGCTATTACAAATGCAATAAAAGACAGGAAAATGTTATCTTAAAAAGTAGAATGCTTGTTTTTTTTTTTTGCTTGAAGCTGATAATGCAAAGAATTTAAAGCACGTACAATGCGAAACAGGTTTCCAATTGAACTTTAAAAAAAATCTAACATGTAAACCTACAAAAAGGATTTTTTGCACCATAGAAATACTCATAGAAAACATTTTCAAGTAAGGTTTTTTTAAACCGTTTTAATTCCCATCCGTATTTGCGTTAAGCAGTATTTGCGCCTTAGCTTCAAATCGGCTGAAAAAGCTCCAACAAATACATCCGACGGGTTTTAGGGTTTTAAGTAGTAAAGAGTAAAATACCAAACAGCCGTGCTAAATAAAGATTCGAAAGTCCAGAGGTTTTTAAAGGTCCCACTTCATTTGTTATATATATTTTGTACCATTTGAATAGTTACGAAGTTTTAGCTGGTAATTCCAACCTATTTTCTTTCACAGTATTTCTTTTTTTTTTTTCACTTCCTTTTACTCAGAAACTAAGGTCTTATAAGTCTGGTAGTTGTGATTAATCTTCAACGTTATTTGTTGTGTTTCAGTGTCGTCCAGTAAAGGCTTATAGCCTTCAAACCTAAAGAAAAAGACTATGAAATAAAAGCGATTTCTATCAGATGTTTCACCGGGTTGAGATTAAAATATAAATATATTATATTTTAATTATGTAATCGGAACATGTTCTTGAATTAAAACTCAAAACACAGAATTTTTATTTTAAACTCATAATGTAGTGTATTGTAGTGTTCCTTCTTTGCGTTTGGGGTTGTTGCATAGTTATAAACGTTCAAAAATATGACAAAATAGATGATTCAGGTGAAGTCATTCATCTTTTGAGTTCAAACAGTGAATCTTTGGCCTCAGTTTTTGATGAATTTGAAAGCTTTGAGTCAAGCAACTTAAAATTTTTAAATACATTTTTTAGATCTTGAACAAAATTATACAGGACGTCCGTCCAAAATAAGTATGGTTTCCTAACTTTTATGCAAAAGAGTTGCAAACACACTACAAAAAGGTTTTTTTTCTAACTTAAAAAATAAGGGTATAGTTATCCCTAGTTAGGCACTAAGCACTAACTATCATACAAATGACTTACATTCAAAGGAGCTGCAAACACACTGCAAAAAGAGTTATAACTAACTTAAAAAACTAAGAGTATATTTATCCCTAGTTAGTTATCTTTAGTTAAAAACTAAGCACTATCATACAGAAGAGTTACATACAAAGGAGTTACACCACACTTCAAAAGACTATTAGTATAGTTATTATAAGTTAGGCACTAAGTACTAAGTATCATACAAATTAGTTTGGAACACACTGCAAAAATACTTTTGTTTGACGCAAAAAAGTAAGTGAAGATTAATTTTAGTTAATTACGTATAGCTAG